>NC_048298.1:282523730-282750222 GCF_013100865.1 Trachemys scripta elegans | reverse complement strand
CCACTTCTTCGGATGCATCCGAAGAAGTGGGCTGTAGTCCATGAAAGCTTATGCTCTAATAAATGTGTTAGTCTCTAAGGTGCCACAAGTACTCAAAATTAGAAATGTCTGTGAAACCTTGTCACAGTTTCAGGGCAGTGGCACCTGTATTCCCTGTCTGTGATCCACCAAGGGCACCCATTTAAAGGTTTCCAGCTCCCAGTCATCAGCTCTCCTGGGTGAACACATGCATCTCATGCCCTTCTGATCAGGGTCTTTAAGACTGTATTGCTCCTTGATTTACACTGTGATATCTCCATCATGCCAGAATGTCTAACCAGACCAACATCAGTGCTTTTTTTTTTTTGGAAGATTATGATCAGTGTATTCTCTCAGTTATAATTTATGACAGAGCTCCTTTTGAGCAAGAACATTTATTCTGAAGGTAAAAGCATTACAAAGAAAATGTATTGAAACAATGAAAGAATCAACACACATGCTAAAAAGCATGTGAGGTGTCACCCCCAACTCCAGCCTAGGGCTCTGGTAGGTTTCTGTCTTTCAATACCCACAACTGAGTTTTCTGTGGTTACAAGTTCATCCATTTTACAGCTAGAACCAGACCTAGGCTGGGGAGTTCAGCCATGTCTTTATACATTTCAGGCCTTTGACTTTCAGCTTCTGTAACAATAATCACCAGACAAAGACCCTCTCCTCATGGTGTAACTTGGAAGGCTGGGTTTTTGCATAACCAGAGTTGGGTAATTTGCATAAATCTTTCCCTAGGGATTCCCCAGGCAATCCACTTAACACTTATTGTCCCCAAAAGCCATACTTATATGGCACATTTTCAATGCAGTTTTTGAACTCACAGGTCTTTCATCTGTCACATCTGCCCCCCCCCCCAAGAGGTTACATACAACCCTGGCCTCAATAATACACAAACATAATGCAATAAGATCTTTCAAGTATATTGCAGGAAATTGCTCTGTCACAAACCTTCACTCAGCCCCCTTGTGTGTATGCATTGTGCCGCAGTCTTTAATTTCATGTGCATATACTATAGGGGGGCGGTGGAGGGGTCATGGAGAGAGGGAGAGTAACAGGATGTGTGTTTGGAGCTCCAGACAGGACTGTAGCAAGCATAGTGAAGCAGCCGAGAACCTGCCCAAAGCCTGGTAGAGACAAAGTGGCTGACCAGGGACCAGGACAGGAGCCAGGAGAAGCACTGTGCCAGGGAGGAATCACCTGAGAAGGACAAACCAGAGCTGGACCCAGAATCACTGTTGCCCAGCCCTATGCAGTCGTGAGTACTGGGGTTTACTGGAATAAAGAGGGACGTTGTAGCTAGTTAAGTGGGGAGGTTGTCGCTCTGTGTGGCTTTGCAGAGAATGGCAGAAGAGGGCACTGGAGAGGTTTGATGGGGAAATTTTACTGGTGCCAAAGACAACCAGGAGCACCCAAAACTCACTGCCAGACTGGAACTTTGCTCAGGACTCCTGAACTCTGTGTGCAGACACATTGCTCAGTGTCTGCCCCTTTCAGACTGATACCACTGGACCTCTGGGGCCTTGTGTTGGATGTAACCCTGTTTTACTGCTCCCCCTAGTTTTCCTCCTGTGATTTTTCTCCATACATCTCTCCGTGAATAAATATTTCCCTTTCCTATATTCACTGCACTATTCCGGTGTGTGTATGTTCACCTGGGGCCGTTGGAACAGATGCCCCTGGGGTGGAAGGGACTTTCCCTGCGGCATTACTGCACTCACTTTTTCTTGGCCAGAGCTGCCTGCAGAGCAGACTCCATCTTGACCACAGGGGCACTAAAATTACATAGCTGCTGTCCAAACACAAAACAAAAATACCATCCCTGTCCCAAAAGCTGACAACCCTAAGAAGTCTCTACTGAGCATGTGCAAACTGAGATTTTTTTAGAGGCTTATAATTTGGCCAAATTAGAGCAAATTTTTACTTTGATGGCAAAAGGCATATTCCTGGCACCAATGTGACCTCCCTGCCAAAATTCAAGTCCCTGCTTCAAGAACAGAGGTGCTAAAGCTTCTTAAAAATGAGAAGATTTGTATATATTTATCTATATATATACACACACACACACAGGACTTGTATGTGTCACCTACCTGAAATTTTATATTATAAAAAAGTTTAGGCCTTCTTTGGTCTGATTTAGATAAAAATATTAAGAAAGTGTGCCTAAATCACAGAGAAACATATTATATGATTAATTGTGACTCATTAAAGGCCTAAAAACGAATATAGCATGAATTCTATACATGTAACACATGAACAATTACATTTGATTACGCTGAAGTCATTTTAGTTGCAAACAAGGAAGGATAGGGAATACTCAAATCTGCATGTCAACAGATTTAAAGGAGACTAATTCCGATTAAAACTAGCCATTTTTGTTGGTCAGTACCTTTTAATAGCATGCAAGGAAAGAAGGCAAAAAGACAAGTTTAAAAGGCATAATATTGATCTCACCTGCAGCTGTGTGTTTCAGCACATCATTTATTTCCAGCTGTTTGTTTTGTCTGCTGTTCTTGGTCAGTGGCTGTAGTATTGATTCTTGAACTGTTTTTCTCCTTCACTGTGTCTTCTTTTCTCTTTTCACTTGGCAGAAGTTGCAAGAGATGACAGTGTAGAGACCCAGACAGATGATGAGCTAAGAAGGACAGAGTTCTATGACCCAGAGCAAGAGAATAGCCACAGTCTCCCATCACAGCACATACACATACAGTCTCAGCTATGTAGCCAGCCATGGCTTTGTATATAACCCTATATAAATAATGAGAGTCATATTTCTTCTGACATGGATTTTTCATGACTGTTTTTTGTTGTTGTTGTTGTTGAAATGTTATGTGCAAATATAAAAAGAATGTGAACACTGTGGACTGTAAATAAACAAATCTGAGTGAGGGAGAATGGGGAGGAGGGACTTCATCTTTCATATTCTTAACTGGTACTTTAAAAACAATTAGATATGGTCATGTTGAGATATGCCAAGGTAGGTTAACTAACCAGAGGAAGCCCGGAGCTTGTGACCTGATTTGGTGCAAACAAGCTACAAAACAATGCATCTCAGCCCTGACCTAGACCTCTTGTTTTTGCAGGCACCATATCCAAGGTGAGCTAAAGGGATACCTCCTTCTGGCTCGGTCAGTAGGAGCTGTCATAAACATTTCTCAGTCAGCAGGAGTCATTTCTGAGTCAGTAGGAGCTGTCACAAGGCATTCTTACATACTGTGTATCATACTAGATGTGAGAGTGACCTATCTAAACATTACCAAAATACTTGTGGATAATCAGATCACTCCATCCATCCATCTGATACCTAAAGCTCAGCTTTCTCATTCAGTACCGGCCTGATTATGCAATACCTTTCTGCAATACCAGTTTAATATTGGTGTAACGCCACTGAAATAAATGGAGTTTACTGGTGTAAAACGGATCTAATGGAGTACAGAATCAGGCCCTTTACTTTATGCATAATTCTAGTGCCACAACTCTCAAAGAAGGCAACTTTGCTAAATTTTGAAAATATTGAGTCACCTTACCTCTTTATACTGAAATTCATATGTTTAAAAAATATTCACGTTTTATGATTCTTTAATATGCCCCCTTTTAGCTTCATCTTAATTTATGTTTATTATGTATGGTCTTTCTAGGTATTGGTGCAAAGAAGAATGGGGTAGATATACAGAATTATGGATACAGATTTGACTACTGATCATGATACGATTCCCAGGTCAAGATTAAGACCAAAGAAAAGCTTGGAAATGTGGCCCAAGTGTAACCAGTGCAGAGAAGTCTGAATTGGTCTGCAGACAGCCTAAAACAAATAGATCTGAGAGTATGAACTGCTCCAAGCATCTCAAGGGGGTGTTAACTCCAAAATCCATTGCTATAAAGGGTCCTGTCAACACCACTTCACCAAAGAATTTTGTATGTGATCAAAGAAGAAGAGGGCAGTGGGCCTGGCCCACCCTCAAGCAGGTACAACCTGGCTGCTGAGGTAGATATTTGGGGTTGAGCAGGGTGTGCTGCTGTCACTTCTGCCTCTGTAGGGAAGAGGACCACTGCTGATTTCAAGGGGAGGGAGATCCTTCTGTCACTCATGGGGTTCCCTCCTCTTGTCACTGCCACTCCAGCTAGGGCACAGCAACAGCCTGGGGGCAAGGTAAGAAGGGTGGACCTCTGGGAGGTCCAATGTTAGGGTGTATCTAAGCCCTGGAGTTAATTAATCCAACACTAAAGTTTCTACCTGTGAATATAACCCTCCTATTTGTGGCATTTTGGCAATGCAGTTGGTTCTAGTTTACTGATGGTTGCACACTTCATTGCTTCTGTAGATCAACCTCATTGCACACAGCAGGGGCTCCTCATTGGCTGATGGGCTGGAAGCAAATTGCCAGCCTGCCTGGTTTCCAATGCCAGGTTCAGCATTTCCCCAGATGTTTTCTACTGGAAATTTTCCAACCAGCTTTTCCCATACCCAAACTCTGTGTCCCACCCTCCCGTCCCTTAACCCTAAACTTGTGTATTCTCCCATTTGCTCCTTCCCCCATGATAGAGTCTCTGTGCACCTCCCAAATCCCCCTCTCTCCATACCAAGGTCCTCCATTCTCCCTCTCCATGCTAAGGCCTCTCTGTGTCCCCCATTTCCCTCTTCCTGATACCAAGGTCGCCTATTCTCTCCTCCATTTCAGGGGCTCTGTGTCTCCCATTTCCCTTATGTCAAAAAAACCCCATTCTCCTTGTGTCCCCAAGCTGGGGGACCTGTGTTCCCCATTTATTTTATAAATTCAAGAAGCCCCCCAGTGGGATTGTGATATTAGCTAATTACCTGATTTTAGTTGAAATGACCTATTGAGGTCTCTTACAGTCAACATTTCTGTGATTCTGTGACTAGTGAAGAAAATGAGGGAAATCATGAATATTGTTGGAGATAAACAAATGGATTCAGAGCACTATAGTGATAAGTAGGGATTTTGCTGCTGATTCATCTCCAAATATACCCCTGAGTAGAGTTTTATCCCAATAATTTTGGAGTGTGCATATCAGAGCAGTTATTCATGTTTATATAACACTGTAGCTCAAAGCTAAATTTTCAGAAAAAATGTGCACACAGTTACCACTATACAAAGTACAATCACACTAATTACACATACAAATTGCCAATTGTTGATATAACTGGTTGTTCCCATACAGAATTAACTTGCAGCATGCAGACATATTTTCCTGGAAACATAAATCTAAATCTGATTAGGATTTAGTTACCAGGGTGCTGACGTTGTAACAAGGGCCCCTCCAAAGAAACTAAACATAGACCTGTACATCACATCCCTCAAAATTGCTACACGATTTGCAAGATAACTTTAATTACAAATAAAAGGAATATAATATATGCCTGCGTATAAATTTAGAAAATGAGGCTTATCATACCTGTTTCCTCTAAAACTATTGCTTCACTCATGATATTTTGAATTAGTGTATTGCTATTTACATATTCACTGTGTTTTCTTTATTTAGGCCCCAATCCTATGCAAGGATCTGCTAACATGAAGCCCTGTACATCAGTAATTCTAGTCAAGATACACTCATAGATCCATGAACATGTGTAATTCTATTGAAGTCAGTGAGATGTAAGGGTCCCTGCTAGTGGATTATGAGGAAGATTGAAGCCTTTCTCTTAGAATTCTAATAACAAAAATTTTTGGGAACCAAATTTAATTAGCAATGATTCGATATTCAGGGCTAGATTCTGTTACCCTTTTTACACTAGGTAGCAACACATGGGGGCTATTAATGGAGGAAGGTACTCTCAATGTGAGCGAGGATTGCAGAATAATCCCTTATTTTTCTAATTTTTATTAACAGTATTTTGTGGATTGCTTCCTAATCTTTCATATACAATGATGCAATTGATAGTAGACTAGCTAGTAGCTTGTAGGAGTCATGGATAATGTTGTAGGAGTAGGGGTGGTGTCACAAGGATGTGTTAATAACAGTTATGAGGTGTATATAAGAAGTGACAGTGTATGATCATTGAAGCCTTGATGAAGGGAGATGTTGAAATGTCAGCTATAAGTTAGTTTGCAGCCAAATAAAAATTGCTTGAAAATAAACTGACATATGAGAAGTTTTGCTGAGGTGTATGATGTGATGTTTATGCTTGTTTACAGATTTCCACCCAGCCATAAAGACTACATGAAGCCTAGGGCCGAGATGTGTTATGGACCTCAAAACCTAACCACTTCCCTGGTTTTAAAAACAACTTGCACCACAAGGTCTAATGAGACCTCTTCTTCTGCTTTCCTACCCACTCCACAGATCTGCTGTTGCCGGGCTAGAAAGATTTTTTTAAAAATAATACACCAGAGTCTTCATATCCTAAATATAAATCAACAGTGTAACAATGTTGCAAAAACATCATTCTGAGATGTATTAGCAGGAGTGTTGTAAGCAAGAGACAAGAAGTAATTCTTCCACTTTACTCCATGTCGATTAGGCCTCAAATGGGAGCCACATTTTAGGAAGATGTGGACAAACAAGAAAGTCCAGAGAAGAGCAATAAAAATAATTAAATGCCTAGAAAACATGACCTGTGAGGGAAGACTGAAAATATTGAGTTTGTTTTAGTCTGGAGAAGAGAAGACTGAGAGGGAACATGATAGCAGTTTTCAAGTATATAAAAGGTTGTTATAAGTAGGAAGGAGAAAAATTGTTCTTCTTAATCGCTGAGAATAGGACAGGAAGCAATGGATTTAAATTGCAGCAAGGGCGGCTTAGGTTGGACATTAGGAAAAACTTCCTAAGTGTCAGGGTGGTTAAGCACTGGCATAAATTGCCTTGGGAGATTGTGGAATCTCCATCATTGGTGATTCTTAAGAGCAGGTTAGACAAACACAAGTCAGGGATGGTCTAGATAATAATTAGTCCTGCCATGAGTGCAGGAGACTAGACTAGATGACCTCTCGAGGTCCCTTCCAGTTCTACGATTCTATGATTCTATGATCAGAGCTGTCAGAAGGCACAAATAGTGAAGACATGGAAGAAACTGTTATCCAGATTACAAGTGAGAATCCATTCTCTGCTGCACTTGGGCACTGCATGATATCTAACAAATTCAGAAAAGCAGGATTGTCTTGCTGAAACTAGGACATGTGGGAAGTACAGCAACCCCATAAAGACATCTCGTCACTGACATAAAACTGCCAGTGAAATAAAAAAACAGGCTTAGCACTGCTGGTAGGTCTCAAAAGCAAAGAAATAGATGAGAATTAATGCATATGATGTGGGAAAGTTGGGAAGATAGGTTCAGGGTAGGAGATAAAAGGAACAACGATATTTCAAACAATATAAAAGGAATACAGATTTTTCAAACAACTTAAAATGTCTACTTTAATGGTATTAACTGTGTTCTGCCTTTTTTTGAGTTACAAGGGTTTAACGCTAATGTATTTTTCTCCTATCATGATGTTCTGAGTTATATATAAAAAAATCTTTCTAAGCATCATCATATATTCACAATATAATGGTCCTAGGCTAATTATCAGAATCATGAACCATACAAGAATCTCTTTCATGGTGCTTGGTATGTGGAAGCTTAGTACAACTACTATTTGCTGTGTGCCCCTGAATCCAAGTTCTGTTGACGTTGAGGCATTTGGACTTTATAGACAAATGGAGTGTAATAATTGGTGTTTCAGGAGACTGTCATTTTGAATGCACTAGAGTACCTCAGCACTTTCTTCAGCTAGCAGACTCATGTCAATCATCCACATCAGGGTTTTCATTAGCTCTATAACTGCCTGACCTTGTGCCAGACTTGAGCAGACGGGTAGTTCATAACCCTTTACTGTCAGAATTAGCATTCATGATACTACTTAAAACTGTGGAGCAAATTTAGAGTTCATTATTAAATGAGGCATATGTTACTACACTTATAACTGATTCAGTCTAGTTATTTTTAGTTTGACCTTTTCTGTATTCATCAAATCAGCTTTGAAATAGACATTGAGGTACCCTTTACTGTTAGTTATAAAAATTCTTACATCTTATGTTTTTTATATAGTTTTCTGGCAAATTCTTATTAGGCCTTAGTCACTGCATGCTATATGGAGTGTTTTGCTGTTAGCTTACTTAAGTACAAACCAGGTAAGCTGGAATCATTAGGATGTAAATGATCATATTCTTCAGCTATATCATCCCTCTTTCTCTTTGCCAGTGTATCCAGATTTGAAAGGATAGAGCTACAATTTCAGGATATAAAAATGGCTACTAAACATGGCAAAAACTGAGTTAAGAGGATGAGCACAGCAATTATTGGGGCAGATTTGTTCCTGGTGCAGCTCCTAGGGTGAACTTTGCCCAGTATTATTGGTTTTTTTCGGTAGTTCATCTTTCCCCTCCTGAGCTAAGGCACTGAGAATAGATCAATCTAAAATTCAAACACACCAACACATGAAAAGTTTAAGTACTGTATCTTCGCACTTTCCTTTCACTGTACTAAGTCTCTAAATTTTAACATGGACAAGACAACCAACTAAAATTATGCTGACATTCCTTAAACTTATTAGGGCATCAAAGAGCCTCTGTTACCATACAATTATCTTGTCTAATAAACAAATAAATAAATACATAAATAAACTCTCAGTCTTATAGCATTCCAAGACTCTCATTGATCAACATCCACCAAAACATGAGAATATATTTGTTCTGATGTTTTATGAGAATAGCTAATGATGACAATATTATTCTATTAATAATGCAGCATAGCGTCTGCAACTGTATTTCAAAGTGACCTATTTACTTTCATAGAAATAGAGAAAAAGGCCCTGATTCAGCAAGATACTTAAGCACATATGTCTCTTTAAGCATGTCATTAGTCCCAGAAGCTAGTATGACTAGTCATTTATTTAAATTATGCACATGCTTAAGTACTTGCTCAGAACCTCCCTGAACGAATTCCTGTTTGAAGTCGAGCATAGCTTCTTAGAAAGAAACATCTAATCTTGATTTAAAAATTATCAGTGATGGAGAATCCACTGCAACCATTGGTAAGTTGCTCCAATAGTTAACTACCGTCAGTGTTAAAACATTATGCCTTATATCTCGTCTGCATTTGTCTTTACCCCATGGTCCATGAAAGTGATGGATATATTTGCAGTTCCAATAATAGAGGAAGCTGAGGACCTGATCCCCCATATCAATTTTTGGGATGCAGAGGCGTGAGGCATCGTCATACCATTCTGTGCTTTAAAAGCACAATTGAGCCCATGTACATTGAATACAAATTGCTTTTTTGAATTAAACCAACAAAAGCAAGGACATTTAGAATGCTGTCTGACATGGCTCTGAAGTACCCCACTGTGAACCTCTATTGGCAGGGTCAGATTCACAGATTAGTACACAATGTTAGACATCATATTGAATTGGGACATGCCATGGTCTCTTTCCTGACTGAAAGCAGAGACTTCCTGTGCATGAAGTATAAGTTGAGGAAATGATTTGAGATCTTGAAGGGCAGCTATTGACCCTATGTAGCATCAGAGAGCCAGAAGAGTTCTTGGACTGCCAGCTTCAGGTAGCAGCAGCGCAGACCCAAATGGCAAATTCATTGGTTTCAAGGGAACACAGGACAGTAGAAAAGAGAGGATTGGCAGTTTAGTAAGAAACATTCTTCACAACTAGAAGCAGAGGAGTATGACAGTCTGTGACCACAAGCAGAATGAGGACTCTACGGACATGGTGGGATATCCATCACATAAAGTCTTTAAATCAAGACTGGATATATTTTAAAAAGACATACTATAGCATAAACAGAAGTTATGGGCTTGAGCAGAAATTACTGGGCAAGGTTCTTTGCTCTATGTCATGGGTCAGCATGCGGCTCACCAGAGGTTGCTGACCCCTGGTCTATGTTATGCAAGCGGTCTGACTAGATGATTATAATGGTCCCATCTGGTCTTAAAATTATGAATTTCTTAACAACAACAGTGTAAACTGTAAGGATGGGGTGATTTAACTCTGTCATTGTTTCAGTCATGTAAAATATAAACTTCCACAAGGCTCCTACTTTGACCACAGTCAGGTCCCTCACTGCTTCTGCCATGCTGCTCAGGGAGAAGAAAGCTGACTTCTATAGGAACTGCCTATTATTGTCCCCTTCTCTCTAATCTCTGATTTACTTGTCTGTCTACATGGAGAAAAACACAGTTCTCACTCTCTTTTTGGGTGCAGCAAAGTCAGACTGTTTGCATTTGAAATCCCCTTCAAATCCCTGTCAGGCCTTGCTCTGCTTCCACACTTAGATTGTGGCCTCTTAAGAACAAACATCTTTCCCCTTTTATAATGTTTGGAAAGTGCCTAGCATAGCCTGAGCATAGACTATAACAATAAGTAGTATACAACAATCAACATAAAATACATAAGAAATATCTGTTTGAAGTTCAGCTTTTGAAAAATATGCCCCCGCCCTCCACCCTCACCTTCATCAACATTTCTGATTTTTTTTCAACTAACTCTATAGTTGGTTGAAAAATGGGAAGGCATTTTTGCTGGGAAAAAAATTACAAAATATTTTGTCTTAATCAAATTAAATTATCATAGATTCATAGAATTTAAGGTGAGAAGAGACATTTAGATCATATAATCCGACTTCTGTATATCACAAGACTTTACATTTTACCCAGTAACTCATGTATTTAGCCAATAACTTGTGTTTGGCTAAATCATAAAGTCCAGAAAGACATCTAGTATTGAATTGAAGAGATCAAGATATGGAAGTTTTCCACACTTACTGTTAACATGATGCCTTATTTCCAATTTAAATGTGTCTGGCTTCTGCTTCTAGTCACTGGTTCTTGTTATGCCTTCTCTGCTAGGGTCATAAATATAAAGGGAAGGACAACCACCTTTCTATATACAGTACTATAAAATCCCTCTTGGCCAGAAACAAAAAATCCTCTTATCTGTAAAGGGTTAAGAAGCTCAAGTAACCTGGCTGGCACCTGACCAAAAGGACCAATAAGGGGACAAGATACTTTCAAATCTTGGGGGGAGGGGGGAAGGCTTTGTTCTGTCTGTTCTGTGTGGCTTTTGCCGGAGACACATCAAAGAAAGAAACAATCCAACTCCTCTAGCGTTATTAAGTACTTAGCAAGGAAATGCGTTAGATTATCTTTTGTTTTGGCTTGTGAATTTCTCTGTGCTGGGGGGAATGTGTATCCCTGTTTTTTTCTTTTTGTAACTTTAAGGTTTTGTCTAGAGGGAAACCCTCTGTGTTTTGAATCTGATTGCCTGTGAGATTATCTTCCATTCTAGTCTTACAGAGGTACTCCTTTCACATTTTTTTCTAATAAATTTCTGTTTTTTAAGAATCTGTTTGGTTTTCTTAGTATCCTAAAAACCCAAGGTTGGTCTGTGCTCATCTTATTTATTCTCAAGCCTCCCCAGGAAACGGGGTGTAGGGCTTGGGGGGATATTTTGGGGAAATAGGACTCCAAGTGGTCCTTTCCGTGATTCTTTGTTTAAATCACTTGGTGGTGGCAGCGTTTACCTAATCCAAGGTACAACGGAGAATTTGTGCCATGGGGAAGTTTTAACCTAAGCTGGTAGAAATAAGCTTAGGGGGTCTTTCATGCGGGTCCCCACATCTGTACCCTAAAGTTCAGAGTGGGGAGGGAATCCTAACAGCTAGATTAAGCAGCCCTTTATTATCCAGTATTTTCTACCTGTGACGGTACTTAGAGAATAATCAAGTCACCTCTCAATCTTCTTTTTGATCAGCTAAACAGATTTAGCTCTTTAAATCTCTCATTGTAAGGCATTTTCTTCAGCCCTTGAATCATTTCAGCTCAGGACACTACTGGTCATTACTAATTGGAAATTTTCTGTCAAAATATTTTAATGGAAGATGGAGTTTCTGTAAAATCAAAGTTTTCAAGAAATGTTGATTTTACTGAAAATTTTCTATTTTCTTTTGGGACAACCAAAACAAAAGATTTTGTTTTGGGTCAGCTTAATCCTAATCAAAACACTTTGGTTTGTGAAGCTGAATCAAAATGTTTTGTTTCAGATTGGTTTGGCATTCATCTGTGTCTCCTTGAGTTGCCATGGTGCATAATGGGAGTTGTAGTTCAGTTGCCTCAAGTGCCCATTCTTCTCTATGGGCTGGTCTCTCTGGCTAGACTACAGCTCTCTGTGACCCTAAGAGCTCCTCAATTGCAAGGCGCAAAGGGTTCACTATTCTCTAACAGTAACTCCTGGCAGACTCACTATACTCATTACATGGCATTCATGGTATTTATCCAAATAAGGTCAAGTGAGGTATCTAATAGAACTTATGTCATACTGATCCTCATAGCTATATGTCTGGATGATATTTATGGAATTGTTTATTATTGGAAAACATACCTTAAAGTCTGAATCAAAGCAGGATTGAAAAGCAGGTTTTGATGAGACAAAGGATGTATATTCACCTATCTGCCTTGATTGACATGTAAAATAAGCATGGTAAGTCAACACAATGGAAACCATTTGTCAACATGAGGAGGTAAAGGCAACATGGAGCCAGCACACCAGGGAATAAACAATGGGGTCATTCTGACTCTTGAGACAAAACAATTACTTATAAGAAATATGAGGGGAAGGCAAAAAGACCCCCATTCATCCTTCATCGAGGAAACAAAAAGAAAAGTGTTTTTTTGCATTTATGAAAGGGGGACTCCAGCCATATTGCTTGGAGATGCTGGGAAATTGCTTTAAGTCAGATAAACTACTTTAGAAAAGGGTTTTATGCTGTTAAATTTGTTGCCTGATCTATTCACTGTGTATTAATTATATTGGTTACTTAAGAATCCCCAATTAGCTCTCTGTGGTTTGGCAGAGTCTAGTCCGAGATCAGTTCCAGAGTAATTAGAATTAGTATTATTTTGAGAACCCCATTGTGCAGGAAGGAGACAATTATATTTAGGAAAGGTGTTCTTCCCTATAATATTTGTATTTAGCACAATTAGAAAAGTCAGAAACACTGCAAACCAGCATGGAAAGTCGAGATAATATAAAATGGGCATCTGAGCATCCATATACACACACCATCCCTTGCTGAAAAAGTTGAAGTGTTAGTTATCATACTTGTCATCATCCTCATAATCATTATCATCACCAGTGAGCATTATCCTGGCACTCCTCGTCATGAAGGCTAAAATACAATTTTTATAATGTGTTATGATGGTGCCTACTATGTCTAATGTTTATTCAGTAGAGGTTTCCTGATCTATATTTCCTCACTCTAATAATGTTGGGGTGTCCTCCCATAGATTACTAGGCCTTTTACCTCAAGTTCATTATCATATATGTCCATTAATTATCATAGCATTACTGTGGTTGGACATCTGCTGATATTCCTAATTTAAAATATATGAAGCTGGTATAAACTGGCATTTTCTGGTTACCTGTCAGCAATTTAGTTATAATTGTTTATTAGAGCACTATATCTTGTGATATCTTATGCTCTAGGGTTATTCCTGGTTAGTTGTTTATGCTAAGGCTTTTGGGGCCTTTCACCTCGATTAGTTTAGCTAAACACTCCCATTATGAACCATGGTCTCCCTTCTGGTTGAACCACTGTGGTGCATTATGGGAGTCACAAAATCACCACATATCATAGGACATTAATTCTGGTCAGAGTCTGGCCCATTGAGAGGAATGGAGGCATGAGGCACTTGAACTGCAGCTGTTATGAGGCACTGCAGCAGCTCAGGAGGACATGGATTAATGTTGAGCTATGGTACAGAAATTTTGATTATTGAGTAGCTCTCCTACTCCTGCACATACCGAGAAGGTTTCTGTGAACTGTTTAATATCGTAAGTCTCTCTGTGATATTTCCTAGCAGCACGGGTTTCTACACTATCACTCCTTTGAACTATGTATGTGAGATTCCAGGAAGAAATGAGGAAGTGTTTTGGGCTGTAATACCATCAGTATGCTGAAGTTGTTATCATCCGTGTAAGATTATCTTTGCATTCCTAGGGCCTGATGCTAGGCCCCACTACAGTCAATGGAAAGCTTAGCAGAGGAGCAGACCCTTACCTAAACCCTGGCCGAGAAAGAGCTTTGGGCATCGTAAGCCTGCTGAAACTCAGCCCAAAGTGAAAGTGAAGCTGGTGGATCCGAGAAACTACCTAGAGGAAATGGCAAAGGTAATACCTGCTGCCTCTATTGAGGAGTTGCATTAAATTATTATCCAAGAGTCCACAGAATCAAACTAAAAAGCTGCACCATTTCTCTTCCTACTTAGCTTTACAGGAGGAGCAGTGTCACGGGGCACCTCTTTCGTTACCCAGTGTACTCAACTGCCTGGCCAGTTCGTGTGACCCCGGGATCACAAACACACACCAGGCTGTTATCTTTTATCAAGGTGTGTATTTTCTTTTCATACAAAGTAACAGTGTATTGCAGGCTTACAGCAAGGGGAGACTTCCCCGCAGCCTTCACCCCTCAGCCAAGGCCCACCCTCACCTTCCCTTCTGAGCAGCCCCTTCCTTCCTGTTCATCCCACTTATATACTCCCAATTACCTCATTAGCCCAGTGATTACCACCCAGGTTATCATAATCCCCCTGCCCAACAGAAAGTGTATAATTGCCCCCAGCTGGGCCTGAAACCTTCTTCAGGCTGCAGCAATGTCAGTGATTAGGGTGCTGCTGATAGTGCCCTGTCACAAGCAGGAACAAAGACCACACTATCTGTCATAGAGTTGTGATTGTGGCCACACCAAAGTTTGGCCAAAGCCTTTGAAAACCTGGATATTTTGTTTACCTGGACTTTCCTGGGAAGGCAGTGAGTAAATGAAAGCTAACCCTTAAGCCAGCATCACTGTTACAAAGCATGTAGGCAGCAGATTTAGTTATGTTATTTCCCTTTTCTCTCCAACATCATTGAGTGGCTTCAGTGAGTTTATTCCTGAGGAGGATGAGGACAAACAGCAGCAATCGCTTATTAGGTGGCCACGCACACAGCCCCAGAATATGGGACATTCTAGTACTTCCAGGAGTGACCTGGGCCCACCCCCACAGGTGTGACCTCACATGCATGGTACATGCATGGTCATGCTGCACAGGGGATGCCATTTTGAAGAGTGTGCTGCCCTGCCCCAGCTGGTGTGACATCACATACACCAGGGATCAGCAACCTTTGGCACAGGGTCCTTCAGGGATATCCGCTGGCAGGCTGGGATGGTTTGTTTACCTGCAGCGTCTGCAGGTTCAGTTGATTGCAGCTCACCACTGGCTGCGATTCGCCGTTCCAGGGCCCACACCACTTACCGCAGTCCCCATTGGCCTGGAATGGCGAACCATGGCCAGTGGGAGCTGCGATCCGCCGAACGTGCAGACGCAGCAGGTAAACAAACCGTCCCGGCCTGCCAGTGGATTTCCCTGATGGGCCGCGTGCCAAAGGTTGCCGATCCCTGACATACACTATGTGTGCAACATCACAGCAGCGGGGATGGGACAGCACATTCTTCAAAGTGGCATCCCCTATCCAATACCAGACAAAATAACATCTGGTTTTGTCTCAGTTGTGGACAGGAGACAAACCTTAGAACAGCAGGGCTGTCTGACTGAAAACCAGACAAATGGCCTGTCTATCACATATGTGTTTGGGAGCTATGCCCAAGTAAATCTCCATGTGGTGAACTGAGGACAGAAGAGCCTGCAGAAATCAAGACTTCAACTCAAGCCATGCTGACTCTGCTGACAGACTCTTTAAAATTGGATTGAAGTCAGACTTCAAAGAGGAAATCGAGTTCAAAAATAAAACATTCCTTTTTAATTCAGAGCTGAGTTTAAAAGTTTACCTGATCTGAAGGTGTGTTGGGCTTTTTTTTTTTAATGACACCAGTTTCTCTTTGAAGTCCAGCATCCAGACAAGACACATCAATTTTAAAGAGTCTCTGAGCACAGTCATAGCAGCTCAAATTGAAAATACTAGAATGAAGGTGGATGGGACTGTGTCAGAGTGCGAGAGGCATTCCTTTTTTTTTTTTTTTTTTGAAATAGTGATCACAAAAAAAGTAAATTTCATGTACCCTCATTAAAAAAGTAGCATAGAAAAAATGGTTGGAAAGTTCAGAACAGATCCCTAAAGAAAATATTCTTACCTGGATTATCAAAATCTTTACAACCAATTGGCAAGCTTCTAGGTTATTAAGAAGGGAAGTAACCTTACTGAAGTCAGTGGAGTTATAAAAGTGTAAACCACCAGTGAAGTGAGTTTTGAGTCTGGCCCCAACTGTATTATATGCATTAAACCCAGCTATCCCGCAAAGGTAAATGTTTCAGCATTAAAGACCCAATCATGCTCTAACTGAGAACAATCGGAATTTTGCCATTATCTTCAATGGTAACAAAAGTGGGCTCTAAGAAACCATCAGCTCTCTGTAGTAAAGGAAAATGAAACCATGAATTAACTATCAAATGTATCTGATATAAGCCTGGCTTTAGTTTACTTTTCCATTATTTTCTCACTATATATTTTGGATAGCTGCATGAGGTACATTGATATAATGGTGCCTGCTCAGCACTGGGTTGTTGGTCAGAAATTATAGAGCTGTATGAAAGAAATGGTAGAGAAGACTCTGTTGGACAGAAAATTAGAGCTAGGTCCTCCTCAATGTATAACGTGCTGTATCCAGTAATTGTTGCTTTCTGATTAAAAATATTTTCAATTACATATTCCATCAGAATGAGATGTTGAAAGAGAGATATTCCATTCTTGCGTGCAGTGTTGTTGTAGCCCTGTTGGTCCCAGGATATTAGAGTGACCTGAATAAGAGCTCTGTGTAGCTCGAAAGCTTATCTCTTTTGCTAACAGAATAAATATAATTGGTCCAATCAAATATATTACCTGACCCACCTTGTCTAACTTTGAAAGAGAGGCTTTTAAAATTTATTTAGGTGTATTTGTGTAAGTCTCTCATTCATTTATTGAACTGATTAAAATGTGGGCAACATTTGACGTCTGACCTAGAAGTGAGTCTAAAAATGTAGCTAATGGGTCTATGGTTTGTTTTAAAGACAATAGCAAATCTCTCATTGACTTCAGAAAGGCCAGGATTTCACCCACTGGGTATGCTTCTTCTCTCACTTATGTCATTTATGTCAATACATCTGTATAAAGTGACTACAAAGTAGGTGTCCGACATAGTGAGTCTGATCTGCTAACATTTTACACCATCTTTGCACAGATATAAATATCGCCACCAGGAAAAAGGCAGTGGAGAAACAGGCCTAGAATGTACAGTTGCATGGGCTTAGGTTGTACAGGAGTCAGACATACCCATCCATTTTTCAGAGTAGCAGCCGTGTTAGTCTGTATCCGCAAAAAGAACAGGAGTACTTGTGTCCCTCCTGGTAACTGAGTTGAACATGCTTTGGATTATTGGAAAGATCAGAGATCTGCATTTGATGGATAGTAAATAACCACCCCTGATGGGCTATCAAATGCTGTCTGGAATAAATATTTATTATTAAAATTGAGATTGTAAGCTGCTCTAAGGACATAAAGTATAATTAAGAGTATGAAATAGTTAATATTTATTACTTATTTGGATACTGCTGCTGTTCACACCAAAGGGAGAGGGGGTGTCAAAGGCCAAATCAACCCTGTTCCTCTAGAGCTTTCCTGCACTGATGGGGACTACCATTCAGAAGTGGGGGACTGAAACCCCTTCCCAACACAAATTTATTAAGAAAAAGATGTCTTCTTCCCCACACAAGGAAACAGCACTATCTGTTACAAGAACTGTGTTCTGCAAGTATCAGAGGGGTAGCCGTGTTAGTCTGAATCTGTAAAAAGCAACAGAGGGTCCTCTGCCACAGGACCCTCTGTTGTGTTCTGCAAGGGATTGGAGGGACAAGTGGGACCTTTTTCTTCTAAATGATGTACCCCCGCCCACACACACACACACACTCTTCCACTTCTAAATGGTGTCTCGTTCCCCCGCAGGCTGCTCAAACCAGCCCTCCTGACTAGCCCAATAAAGAGCTACCCTCCCTACCATTTTCATTGGGACCTGGGGGTCCTTATTTTTAACTTCTCCCCACTTCCTTCATCCTAGTGCTCTTCACGGGTCTTTATGAGGCCCAATGCAAATTCAAGAAAAAATGATATTACCATTATAATTATTATTTACAAAACCAAAACAAGAAGCAATTTGAATTTAGATGAAGTTGAACCCACAAGGTTCAGTGTGGGAAGATAGAAGAGGAGATACTTGGTTTCATTGTGTCTCATTTCTAGCTACAGAACATTCAATACAATACTGGTCCTTCAGGTAGTATCCAATTAATTGGCCAGGTTCTCCTCTCCATTGCATTGAATACTATATTGAAGTCACTGAAGTTATTCCAGATTTACAGCAGTGTAAAGGAGACCAGAATGGTTGCATTATCCAGGCCAAGTGGAATACTTTTCATCTTGAATTAACTTTTCCAAGAAGATTTTGAGAGGCACTGTCGAATACTTTAATAAAGTCTAGATATATTACATCTACTGACTTCCCTGCATTCACTAGGTTTGTAATTTCACTCACAAGCATGATCGAGTTTATCTCTCATGATTCACTCTTTGTTTCATTATCCTCATTTCTTTTACGAAAGTCTCTTTTCTTTTTTTTAAATTTTGTGACCTCAATTCCTGTGTTGCTGATTTTAAAGAAAGGCAAGTCACCCTTAGGGTAAGTCCAGGAACTTCAGTTCTTTCTATCTTAGATATTTATAGGGCATTTAAAGCCTTGATATATAAGCATCAAGGAGTTTTGGGTGAAGGACAACAGGTATTTAATTTTTTTTTTTTTGGCCTATATGATGATGAGAACCATTAGAAATTAGAAATTGGCTTCAGCCACAACACTCAGATCTAACATCAGATCCAAATCTTTAACACCTTCCTTCGGAAGACACAGGGTTGTTCAAATAAAGGTTCAGTTCAAGCCAATATGTATTAGAACCTGATGTTGACTTCAGATTTTGTAAATGACTCAGTGTTCTTTACTATACTTGTAGTCTCAATGTTGGAGATTAACAAAATAGTTTTTAAAAAAATAAACCGACAAAAACATTTATGAAGGAAAATCATGACTTGCTCCATCCAGTAGCATTTTTTCAGTACAGAAAAAGAACAATTTTAGCAGTATTTTACTTGAACTTTCAAGATGCTTTTCACAAAATCTCTCACAAGAGTATAATAAGAAAACTAAGTAGACATGGGCTGAGAAAATAACTAAAAACATGAAACAAACAATAGGAGCATATGATTTTAAATACAACAATTCAACAAAGGGTTAATAGGTTAATCCAATGATCCATGCTATCACCAGTATTTAATGCATTAATGATCATAGAATCATAGAATATCAGGGTTGGAAGGGACCTCAGGAGGTCATCTAGTCCAACCCCCTGCTCAAAGCAGGACCTAATCCCAACTAAATCCTCCCAGCCAGGGCTTTGTCATGGCTGACCTTAAAAACCTCTAAGGAAGGAGATTCCACCACCTCCCTAGGTAACCCATTCCAGTGCTTCACCACACTCCTAGTGAAAAAGTTTTTCCTAATATCCAACCTAAATCTCCCCCACTGCAACTTGAGACCATTACTCTTTGTTCTGTCATTTGGTACCACTGAGAACAGTCTAGATCCATCCTCTTTGGAACCCCTTTTCAGGTAGTTGAAAGCAGCTATCAAATCCCCTCCATTCTTCTCTTCTGCAGACTAACCAATCCCAGTTCCCTCAGCCTCTCCTCATAAGTCATGTGCTCCAGGCCCCTCATCATTTTTGTTGCCCTCCGCTGGACTCTTTCCAATTTTTCCACATCCTTCTTGTAGTGTGGGGCCCAAAACTGGACACAGTACTCCAGGTGAAGCCTCACCAATATCGAATAGAGGGGAACAATCATGTCCCTCGATCTGCTGGCAATGTCCCTACTTATACAGCCCAAAATGCTGTTAGCCTTCTTGACAACAAGGGCACACTGTTGACTCATCTCCAGCTTCTCATCCACTGTAACCCCTAGGTCCTTTTCTGCAGAACTGCTGCCTAGCCATTCGGTCCCTAGTCTGTAACAGTGCATGGGATTCTTCCGTCCTAAGTGCAGGACTCTGCACTTGTCCTTGTTGAACATCATCAGGTTTCTTTTGGCCCAATCCTCTAATTTGTCTAGGTCCCTCTGTATCCTATCCCTACCCTCCAGCGTATCTACCACACCTCCCAGTTTAGTGTCATCTGCAACTTGCTGAGAGTGCAGTCCACGCCATTCTCCAGATCATTAATGAAGATATTGAACAAAACCAGCCCCAAGACCAACCCTTGGGGCACTCCGCTTGAAACCGGCTGCCAACTAGACATGGAGCCGTTGATCACTACCCGTTGAGCCCGACAATCTAGCCAGATTTCTATACACCTTATAGTCCATTCATCCAGCCCATACTTCTTTAACTTGCTGGCAAGAATACTGTGGGAGACTGTATCAAAAGCTTTGCTAAAGTCAAGGAATAACACATCCACTGCTTTCCCCTCATCCACAGAGCCAGTTATCTCCTCATAGAAGGCAATTATCTTAGTCAGGCATGACTTGCCCTTGGTGAATCCATGCTGACTGTTCCTGATCACTTTTCTCTCCTCTAAGTGCTTCAGAATTGATTCCTTGAGGACCTGCTCCTTGATTTTTCCAGGGACTGAGGTGAGGCTGACTGGCCTGTAGTTCCCTGGATCCTCCTTCTTCCCTTTTTTAAAGATGGGCACTACATTAGCCTTTTTCCAGTCATCCGGGACCTCCCCCGATCGTCATGAGTTTTCAAAGATAGTGGCCAATGGCTCTGCAACCACATCTGCCAACTCGTTTAGCACCCTCGATGCAGCGTATCCGGCCCCATGGTCTTGTGCTCGTCCAGTTTTTCTAAATAGTCCCGAACCACTTCTTTCTCCACAGAGGGCTGGTCACCTTCTCCCCATGCTGTGCTGCCCAGTGCAGCGGTCTGGGAGCTGACCTTGTTCGTGAAGACAGAGATCAAAAACATTATTGAGTACATTAGCTTTTTCCACATCCTCTGTCACTAGGTTGCCTTCCTCATTCAGTAAGGGGACCACACTTTCCTTGACTTTCTTCTTGTTGCTAACATACCTGAAGAAACCCTTCTTGTTACTCTTAACATCTCTTGCTAGTTGCAACTCCAAGTGTGATTTGGCCTTCCTGATTTCACTCCTGAATGCCTGAGCAATCTTTTTATACTCCTCCCTGGTCATTTGTCCAATCTTCCACTTCTTGTAAGCTTCTTTTTTGCTTTAACATCAGCAAGGATTTCACTGTTTAGCCAAGCTGGTCGCCCGCCATATTTACTATTCTTTCTACACATCGGGATGTTTTTTTCCTGCAACATCAATAAGGATTCTTTAAAATACAACCAGCTCTCCTGGACTCCTTTCCCCCTCATGTTATTCTCCCAGGGGATCCTGCCCATCAGTTCCCTGAGGGAGTCAAAGTCTGCTTTTCTGAAGTCCAGGGTCCATAATCTGCTGCTCTCCTTTCTTCTTTGTGTCAGGATCCTGAACTCAACCATCTCATGGTCACTGCCTCCCAGGTTCCCATCCACTTTTGCTTCCCCTACTAATTCTTCCCGGTTTGTGAGCAGTAGGTCAAGAAGAGCTCTGCTCCTAGTTGGTTCCTCCAGCAGTTGCACCAGGAAATTGTCTGCTACACTTTTCAAAAACTTCCTGGATTGTCTGTGCAGCGCTGTATTGCTCTCCCATCAGATATCAGATAAAGTCTCCCATGAGAACCAGGGCCTGCGATCTAGTAACTTCTGCTAGTTGCCAGAAGAAAGCCTCATCCACTTCATCCCCCTGATCTGGCGGTTTATAGCATACTCCCACCACGACATCACCCATCAGGAAAAGGCATGAACAGTGATATAGTGGAATTTACAGACAAGACAAAATTATTTGTTAATCAAGTTGGGTAAGGCTGGAGGCTGCTATCCCGCTTCAGTATGCAGCATCTCACCTCCTTGTACCTTAGTTTCACCTTCTATAAAATGGGAATAATTAAACTTACCCATCTTAGTAAAGCACTTTTCAAAACTTTGAATGGAAAGCTCTATTTATATGGTAAGTGTTATAGCTATATTATCTATCTTCTTAAGAATAGCTGGACAGACAATTTTCCCTTTACATCCATATCCATCTTTATGTTCCACTCATCATCATCTGGGAAATTAGTGGTCAGTTAATTCACTTGATCTGTTAAATAGAAACCCACCTATCTTACTTTCAGATTTTAGTAGCCTACTGGAGTTTATGTTTCAAAATGCATTGCTATAATGAAAGGGGAAAAAAAACACAAGAGACGTCCCTCTATTTCCACAAGACAAAATATGTTTTCATTAATGTGGTTGAGGCTATTTGCCAAGAGCTTCAAAACTATGAATGTTTGAGAAAAATCCTAAGATATAAAGAGCTATAGATGCCTGAGTTCTTAAGTTATCCAGCAGCAAAAAGAGTATCTGAACTTGCTCCCGGCAAATTTAGTAGGCATAGGTCTGTCACACCTCCCATGTAACCACCTCTCTTCTCTTTACCAGAAATGACAAACAACAGAGAAAACAGAATGCATAATGAGGCTATGATATTCACAGATCAAGCCATCTTGTGAGATTTCAAGCTCTTTGTGGATTTGGCTGTATAATAGCACAAGAGCAGTATTTTTGTGGTAGTTCTGCTTCTGACTGATACCAGCAAGCATACAGTTATTATGCATGCACAAGCACACACATACAGAACAAAAGTCCCATTCCTGCACCATATGATTACATTAATATAATCAATCCTACTAAAAAAATTTGCACAAGTTCCTTTTGAGAGATGGAAGATGTTTCAGACTGGATCTCCTTTTAAAGAAATATATTAAAGATATCAGAGGGGTAGCGGTGTTAGTCTGGATCTGTAAAAAGCAACAAAGAGTCCTGTGGCACCTCATAGACTAATAAACGTATTGGAGCATAAGCATCTGACG
The DNA here is from genome assembly GCF_013100865.1 of Trachemys scripta elegans. Lineage (NCBI taxonomy): Eukaryota > Metazoa > Chordata > Testudines > Emydidae > Trachemys > Trachemys scripta. The sequence goes on along the minus strand of NC_048298.1, from coordinate 282,727,152 downwards.
AAGTGGGTATTCACCCACGACAGCTTTTGCTCCAATATGTCTGTTAGTCTATAAGATGCCACAGGACTCTTTGTTGCATATTAAAAATAATTTATTTCCACATTTTATTAACATGCTAAAATGTATATGGGTGTATAAACATTGCAGACAGATCCATTTCTCAGGTTTTGAATATGAAGACAAATACTTGTCATTCACCATTTATATCAACAGAAAAGTTGTTCTGAGTTGTTGCAAGTGGGGGAAATCTATATATTTTTGAAGAAATTAGAGAATCTGACCCTTGCTCATTTCAAGGTTATGGGGTCAGGATGTTTAAGACAGAGGGTCCTAAAGAGAACTCCAGGGACAGCCTCCCTCTTCTTAAGGCAAGGGTCAAGGTCAGGTGCCACCCCTCTTCTTTCATTTTGTCTCCTGCTTGCCAATCCAGGTGCTGGAATGGAGACACAGGTTGGTGACTGTCAAGTGGGGCCCTCCTGGGGTTGGTTCAGTGGTTCCTACTTCACAGTTTCATGTGCCCCTAACTCAGCATCAACCTCTCTCTTTGAGAGGCAGGGGTTAACTCGTAGGAATGGACACTGTAGAGATATGTTTGTAGAAGGTTATAATTTAGAGAATCTCCCTCATAATGGACAGTATTATGAACATAGGAATTTGGAGATATACCCTGGAGGTGGGGGTTGGAAAAACAGCATGGCTGTGTGCAGCAGTTCACTAAAGATGCTCTCCAATTTGTTTTATTTTAAAGTTTTATTCCTTTCTCATTCACTGGTTTGTTACTTAATGAACCCCAAGATCATTACATAGTGTCAGAAGTGCTGAATGAGACGGAAACTGCAGTCATTTTGAAGTTAACCCCTGTATTTGCAACTGAAAGCAGAGACAAAGGGAGGCACCAGAGAAGCAGGTGGAGCATTAGACCAAGAGGCTTTTTCATGTACTTGGTGAGCACAATAGTAGCTTGACTAGCTTAAGAAGGGGGATGAGGGGAATCAAAAATGGATGTGTTGCAACCTCCATCGTGTCTGCAATTGCCAGGCAATGTTGCAGAGAACTGGAAAAAAATCAGACAGAGATTTGAATTATATTTAGCAGCCATAGGGGCAGAGGAGAAAAATGATGAAGTGAAATCAGCTATTTTTGTGGATGTTGTTGGGGAGGAAGTATTGGATATTTATAACAACTGTAACTTTGAAGAAGGTGAAAGCATGAAGTTAAGTAAAATACTGACTAAATTTGAGGAACACTGAATGCCAAATGGAATAAAACCTTTGAGAGAGACAATTTTTTTTACATGCACGCAAACTGATGACACCATAGAGCAGGGATCAGCAACCTTTGGCATGCGGCCCATCAGGGATATCCGTTGGCGGGTCGGGACAGTTTGTTTACCTGCAGCGTCCGCAGGTTCAGCCAATCGCAGGTCCCACTGGCCACAGTTTGCTATTCCAGGCCAATGGGGGCTGTGGGAAGTGGTGGCCAGCACATCCCTTGTCCCGCGCCACTCCTCGCAGCCCCCATTGGCCTGGAATGGTGAACTGCGGTCAGTGGGAGCTGCGTTCAGCCGAACCTGTGGATGCTGCAGGTAAACAAACCGGCCCAGCCCGCCAGCAGATTTTCTTTAAGGGCCGCATGCCAAAGGTTGCCAATCCCTGCCATAGAGCAATATGTCACAGAATTAAGGAAACAGTAAAACCTGTGATTTTGGTGAGCTAACAGAGTCTCTGGTCAGAGATAGAACCAGTTTTTTGGAATTAAAGACAATGTGTTAAGAGAGAGATTGCTCTGTGAAAGAGACTTAACTTTAGAAAAAGCTCTCCAAATATTCAGGGCATCAGAAACTATGAAAGCACAAGTCAAAGAGCTTAATCCATCAGAAAGTGTTGTCCATGTTCTAAGTACAAAAGAATCTGATATCAGGAATCATAACATTCAAAAACCAGTAGGAGAACACTTCAATCTCTCTGGTCACTCAATAACAGACCTCAAAGTGGCAATTCTTCAACAAAAAAATTCAAAAACAGACTCCAACGTGAAGCTGCAGAACTGGAATTAATTTGTAAACTAGATACCATCAGAGTAGGCCTGAATAAAGACTTGGAGTGGTTGGGTCATTACAAAACCTAAACTTAATTTTCCCAATACTAATTTCTTCCTACTGTTACTCACACCTTCTTGTTAACTGTATGCAATGGGTCACTCTCTTACCACTTCAAAAGTTATTTTTTCCTTCCTTGGTATCCTGTTGTTAGTTGATTTATCTTGTTAGACTGACCTAACACTTGGTAAAGCAACCCCATTCTTTCATGTATTTATACCTGCTCCTGTATTTTTTTATTTCATACATCTGATGAAGCCCACGAAAGCTTATGCCCAAATACATTTTTTAGTCTCTAAGGTGCCACAAGGACTCTTCGGTTTTTTTGCAGAATAGAAGAGTGGACCATTGACTATGAAAACCATTGCTAGGGGGAAGACTGGGTACAGACAATCATGTGGAAAGTATAGATCACAGCATGGCCCCAAACAGTGTGTTCACTTTGGGAAAATAATCATTGTGCAAAATGCTGCAGATCCCAAATACAGAAAAGTCAAGGGTATCCTGTTAAAGACAATCTGCTTGATGAACTTTTCATAAATGTACTTTGATTTAGAAGCCTGATGAGAGGAACTGGATACTGCATATGACAGTGAATGGAACAATTATTCAACAGAAACTGGGTGCATGAGATCAGGTTAATATTTTGTCTGAACAAGGTTATGAGAGACTGAAAATAAGACCAAAACTGGGATCAATAAAATAAAAGTAACTGATTATCCTGGAATAAATAAATATATCAGTAAAGGGGAGATGGATTGTTAGCATCAACCATAAAAACACCATGTACAGGCTCCCTTTCAGTCTAGTGCCAAAGAAAGTGACACCAACTTTAGGCCTGGCTGCATGTGAGAAACTCAGTCTGGTAAAATGGGTGCTCTCACTACAAGATCATACTGAACCTGGCCATGAGGCACTCTTTTGCGACTATCATGACCTGTTTCAAGGGTTGGGTTGTTTGCAGGGTAAACATACAATCTGGATAAACAAGCAGGTCCCTCCATTTATCCATTCATGTAGACAGTGCCATTTGCACTCTGTGATTAACTTAAGGCTGAGCTTGCAAACACAGAAGTAATGCAAGTAATACAAAAAATTGAGGTGCTGATCTTTCTCATCATTGTGGAGAATGGCTTTTCTCCAGCTCAGCTGTTACTGGGAAGAAGATCAAATCTAACTTACCAATTACTGATAACCTGCTGAAATCTCATGACAATGAAGCCATATGGAAGAATGAAAGAAAATCAGAAGTGGAAGCATAAATATTATTTTGAAAAAAGGGCCAATGATTTCCCATCTCTTAACCCAGGTAATAGAGTGTGCCTGAGGAATCAAACCTCTAATACTTGAGGCCAAATGGATCCCATTAAAGAATAGTTGCATCCAAGTTGTTATGTAGTCCAGACAGACCAGAGGGACACATTTCAATGCAATTGAAGGAATCTATGAGTAATCCCAGAAAGTTCCAACACATTGATGGTAGATGTGGACTCTGGCATGTCCCATTTGACTGATCCTTTATCAACACACAAAGAAGAAACTGTCGAGGAACAAGAGAACAACTCAGACTCTAATGAAAGGTGGATACTGAGAAGATCAGAGTAGGAGATTAAACATCCTGAAAGACTCATAGAGACGCACTAAACTGCCTGGAGAAGGGATATTTAAGGAAAGTGAGTGGTAAAGACTCACTTGACAGTGATGTAGTGGTAACCTCTCCTCTCTAAATAGTTAACACATTGCGTTTACGGAAATGTATTACCTGGGCTGAAAATTTAATGCAAGTGTTATTAGATAGTTGTCAGCTATATGTATATATATATATATATATAAAGAGTTAATTTGTTTTTCTTTAAGAGGGAAGATGTAGAGATATGTTTGTAGACGTTTATAATTTAGAGATGCTGCCTCATAAAGGAGAGTATTATGAACATAGGAATTTGGAGATGTGCCCTGGAGGAGGGGGTTGGGAACACAGCATGGCTGTGTGCAGTAGTTCATCAGAGATGCTCTGCAGTATGTTTTATTAAAGTTTTATTCATTTCTCATTAACCAGCTTGTCATTTAATGAATCCCAAGATCATTACAGGCACTACACTTAACAATTGAGGAATACCTGTATCTGAGCAATGGCAACCTCTCTGTCAATATAAGGGGTGATCCCAGGAACAGATTCCTTAAGGGAATTACATATACACCTTCCCCAGCAATAGGGCAATATGCCTGGTCCCAAGTGCCTAAATGTACAGATTAATATTCTCTGACCTCTCTCTCAGAGGGTATGTGTACACTGCATTTTGAAGGGAGCCTCCCAGCTGGGTCAACAGACTTGAGCTAGGGAGGCTCATACACCTCTACCCCGATATAATGTGACCCGATATAACATGAATTTGGATATAACACGGTAAAGCAGCACTCCGGGGGGAGGGGGCTGCGCACTCCAGTGGATCAAAGCAAGTTGAATATAATGCGGTTTCACCTATAACGCAGTAAGATTTTTTGGCTCCTGAGGACAGCGTTATATTGGTTTAGAGGTGTACTAGCACTCTAAAAATAGCTGTATTGACAGCACTTTGAAGTTGTGGCTTAGGCTGGAGCTCAGGCTTGGAAGCCCACTCCCCTCTTCAGATTCCAGTGCCCGAACTCTAGCCCAAGTCACCATTTCAAAGCTCTGTCTACACAGCTATTTTTAGAGTGCTAATGAGAGTCCTGCAATCCCAAGTCAGTTGACCCAGATGGGAGGCTCTCTCCAAAATACAGTGTACACATACCCTAAGTGGCTAAACCCTACATGGCCAGCAACTCACCGCCAGCCCTGAATATATCACCATGCTCATCTTTCACTGACCAGCAGGCTCTTCCCAAGCACTGCTTTCAATAACAACTCTCTCTCTCTCCCTCTCTCTCTGTCTCCCACACACAGTAGCCCTGGACCAGAAGTGTGAGAACTCCATTGCTCCTCTCCATATATGCAAACCTCTCTACGCCACCTCAAGTCTCCTTCCACTAACCATTCTTTCCTTCCCTGTTCACTGTCCTCCAGAGCATCCTTCTACTCAGTGCCTCCCAGCAGTCCCATTACACTTTTCCTAAAAGATAGCGCACCCAATTTGCATCCTAGGAAGCACAAAAGTTCATGGAGCGCCTACCTAGTACCATCACTGTACTCATGACTATGATTTAAAAGTCCATTCTAATCCGAATCTTTCATTTATTGATCACTAGCAATGTGCCTGATCTCCATGTCTGTGCATGAAACAGCAGGATGACAGGCCCTGCAAGTAGCGCTGCTCAAAATTTTTCTATTTACATTATTTTTCAACAGAAAATTGGGTATTCAAGTGAAATGAATTTTTTTCAAAAAGTGTCTGATTTCTATGGATTTTTTTTTATTTTCCATCCAAACATAAAATGTTTGTTCTCCAAATTCCAAATATTTTGTTCAAAAAACAAAAAATATTGTACCTGAGAATACATCATTGGAAACCACAAAATTTGATTTGGATATGCTGCTACCTTATGGGAGTTGCAATTTCATTGTCTTACATCCCCATTTATCTCTATGGGCTGGGCTTCTGGCTGGACTACATCTGTCATAACTATAACGGGAAGGGTAACAGCTGTCCTGTGTACAGTACTATAAAATCCCTCCTGGCCAGAGACTCCAAAATCCTTTTCCCTGTAAAGGGTTAAGAAGCTCAGGTAACCTGGCTGGCATCTGACCCAAAGGACCAATAAGGGGACAAGATAATTTCAAATCTTGGGGGGGGGGGAAGGCTTTTGTTTGTGCTCTTTGTTTGGGAGTTCGTTCGCTCTTGGGACTGAGAGGGACCAGACATCAATCCAGGTTCTCCCCATCTTTCTAAACAAGTCTCTCCTATTTCAAACTTGTAAGTAAAAAGCCAGGCAAGGCGTCTTAGTTTTACTTTGTTTTCTCAACTTGTAAATGCATCTTTTACTAGAGTGTTTATCTTTGTTTGCTGTACTTTGAACCTAAGACTAGAGGGGAGTCCTCTGAGCTCTTTAAGTTTGATTACCCTGTAAAGTTATTTTCCATACTGATTTTACAGAGATGATTTTTACCTTTTTCTTTAATTAAAAGCCTTCTTTTTAAGAACCTGATTGATTTTCCCTTGTTTTTAGATCCAAGGGGGTTGGATCTGTATTCACCAGGAGTTGGTGAAAGGAAGGAGGGGGAATGGTTAATTTCTCCTTGTTTTAAGATCCAAGGGGTTTGGATCTTGATTCACCGGGAGTTGGTGAAAGGAAGGAGGGGGAAAGGTTAATTTCTCCTTGTTTTAGATCCAAGGGGATTGGATCTGTGTTCACCAGGAGTTGGTGGGAGGAAGGAGGGGGGATGGTTAATTTCTCCTTGTTTTAAGATCCAAGGGGTTTGGATCTGTATTCACCAGGGAATTGGTGAAGGTCTCTCAAGGCTTCCCAGGGAAGGAAATCCATTGGGATGGTGGCAGCGGACCAGACCTAAGCTGGTAGTTAAGCTTAGAAGTCTTCATGCAGGCCCCCACATTTTGTACCCTAAAGTTCAAAGTGGGGATACAGCCTTGACAACATCTTATGGTGCACCAGGAACTCCCATGACGCAGAGCCTCCCTTTTCCAAGAAGGGAGACCATCATGCATGATTGGCGATGTAATCCAGCCAGGAAACCCAATCCCTGGAGGAAAACATGAACACGAGGAACCTGATCTACAGCTCCCATGAGATACCATTTCTGAATCAACTATTCTAGGGTTTCATCCAAACATATTTAGTATTCAAATATGCATTAAAATTGATATTTTCCATGGAAAAAATATTTCCCAACCAACTCTACCTGCAAGGCTTGATTTTTTTGAATAAAAAGGCCTCTTTATTTATTGGCCATTCCTTTTTGATGTGTAAAGGCCAGTTATTAAAAAAAAATGTTTATTTCACTAGTGTCATGTGTCCAAAATACACATGTTCATAAGGTAGTACAAGTTACTAATTTCTAAGTGGGTGTATGTAGTTGTAGCTATAAACAGCTGAAAAATGGAACAGCAGGTTGAGATTGTAGCAAGGAAAAAAAACTAATAGGAGAATGTAGAGAAGTCTACAGTGACTATTGCCTAACTTCCCTATTTTACCTTACACCATCTCCCATCTTCAGGTTGCTTTTCCTGCTACACCCCCATCCTTCTATGCCCTAGTTACATAAGATGTTCATACTTAACAAGAAGTAATGTACATAAGCCTTTATATCACCTATGAATTTGGCCCTTAGTTAATATAATATAATATAATATAATATAATATAATATAATATAATATAATATAATATAATATAATACATGGAGATATACCTATCTCATAGAACTGGAGTTGGATTAGATGTCCTAATTTCCCCCACCCACCTATATTAAAGATGATTCTATGATTTTCTGGCTATTTTGGATTTTCACGTCAACGTTGATGCTGTATTCTCTGCACCTAGATAGGTGACTCATAAATGTACATGCACTAATAATAATAGTAACTGAAGTCAATGTATACATAGAAGGCCCTTGTGGTTAATCTAGTGCTCCCTTACAGGAGTGCACAAGGTCCAAGTCCTAGTATTGTTGTGGTTCTAGTACATGAGGGCAGACCCCTAGTAAGGGATGGGCTTGGAGCAGATTAGAAAAAGGGCAGATTGTGTGGTCAGTGGTTTATAAATATATAGTGGCAATGCTATGCTAAAACAATAGAGAAAAATATCAGATACTTAGTGGTGTCCTGGCAAAAACACAGTAAGAGAGTTAGAGCAGCTGGAGTATGAAAGTACAGGAGTTAAGATAATGAAGTCTTCATTGTTGTGCTTTCATTGGCACCGAACCATACAGTGATAAATGGAATTGACCTGTTTGATGGAAATCATAAACCTTCATATTTATTAAACAATTATTAACATTTCTATAACATTGCCATTGTACGTTCATTACACGCTCATTGCATTACAGCAACTTGATTTCCTTGTTTCGTTGTTCTGGTGTCATTGTGCACTGAGAACATGTGTAAGACAGGTCTATTTTTTATGTTATACAGTACAGTATGTGAGGAAGGTTCAGTTCTTAATGGAAGTGTCACATCATTTCCAGATCAAATTATCTAGTTTTAACAGCTAAAAAGAATCAAATTAAGCAAACAAACAAACAGAATACAAAACAATACAAATGGTTTGGTTCCCAAGGTGTTGATTGAAATGTGTGAAGGTCATGTCTACCAGTTATCACATCAAGTGTAAATCCTAAGTTTAAGAGTATCCTCCATTAGTTATCATTATAGTGTTTATAGGAGGAGTATATACAAGGATTTCAACAGCAAAGAAAGTGTTGTAGTATTTTGCTATAGTATTTACCCTGTAGGATTTTGCTGATAAGCAGACCTGTGTCAAAATAAACTCTCAGTTATGAACAGGAATTATGTACGGCAATAAGGTAAAAAAAACTTTCTACTAGTCTGTGGCTGCAGCCTATGACAGCCCTGTCCTGAACTTCCCTGTTTCTGCCCCAACAGGAAGCATAACCCAGCAAACAAAGGACTGCATTGGGAATGTACAGAAAGTGTGGCATTTCTGCACTGCCTGGCGGACTTACTCTATAGCAAGTTGTCCCTTTTTTAGATCTCTTTTAGAATTTAAACCTGTTAAATCAAACTAGCAAACTATTACAAATACAATAACTCCTTAAATCTTTAGGTTTCCTAATCAAAACCCTAATACGCCTTTATTAGTCTCTACAACAATTCTTATCTGTAACAGGCTGTTCACTCTCAGAGTCAATAACAGGACCAGTTTGTGAATTGCTTTCACCATGTATTTCTGCTTTCACTTGACTTGTCTTGGCCAAGTTGTCAGGGATTTTGAGCAGGTGCGTATGATTCTGTCATAAGGTTTTTTCTTCATCTGTGATCATTGAGTAGGAGTGAGGTGACTCTTCTTTGATCACTGTAGCTTTGACTGGCCAGTGCCTATCCTGCCAAATTCTCACGAGTCTTTGTATTGTTTTGTTTTTATCTGTGGAAGAGGTCTGGGTCCTTTATTGTAATAATCTGTCTAACTGTATTTTCCCAGTCTTTTCCTCACTATCACATACTCCGTAGTTATCCTTCTTTTTTCTCATAGCTGGTGATCAAGTATTTATATGTCTGTGGTAGAAGTTCAGCAGGTGACTTTCCATAATGCAGCAGAGTAGCTCTGTAGTTGAGTTGTGCTAAATATGACTCTTCTCTTACATCCAATGTTTTTTGAGCAAGTTCTTCACTATATGTACTCCACATTCAGTTAATATATTGATTTGAGGATATCTGGGTCTAGATGTCTCTTGATGAAGGTCATACATTTTAGCAAAGTCAAAGAATTGCCTCTTTTTGAACTGTGGTGCATTGTCAGTCATTATTGTTCCTGGAATTCCATGATGAGCAATACAGTAGTGCTTCTCAAAATCTCTTTTGGTGTATTGCAGTCAATGGTTTGTGATCAGTTTCTGCTTTGAAGCTATTACCATAGAGAATGTGTTTATTTTGTTCAATTTGTGCATACATCTTCTCTGTGACTGTCACAGACCTAAATACAACCAATCAGTTCCATGACACTATAGTAGTACTGCTCCCAGGTCTCCTTTTGAGGCATCTGTGGAGAGTATAATGTCTTTCAGTGGGTCAAAAAACTGCAGCACTGGAGCTGATGTAAGAATGTGCTTTAAATCATTTTGCGATTTTTTTTTTTAATGCTCTGGCATCCATGCCTATTCACTAACCCTGTGGAAGAGATGGCTTAGGTGAGCTCTGCAAGCTTTATAGTTAGGTATGTATTTGCTGATATAATTCAACATGCCTTTGAATTTTTTTTTTATCTTCAGGTCTCAGCGTGCTCAGCAGTGATTGAATCTCTCATTCATCAGGCAAGATTCCCTTGGAGGTCTTTCTCTCTCCCAGATATGTTATTTCTGTTGTCTGAAATTGACATTTGGCCTTATTCAGTTTAAAGTTATTAGCTCTTGCAATTTCCAGTAGTTTCCTCTGTCATTCCTGATGTTCAATGACAGTGCTGCCCCAAATTAGTATGTCATCAATGTACTCTTTCAGGCCTGCAAAACCTTCTTGAATCTGGCTCATTGTACAGTGACATGCTTCTGGAGCCAAACATATTCTGAAAGGGAGTCTTAGGACTCCCTTTGCCAAATGGTTGTTGAAAGTGCAGATCTTGGAGCTTTCAGTATCCAAGTGGATCTGCCAAAATCCAGGCAACGCATCTAATTTGCTGACAAATTTGGCTCCCGCCATCTCAGAGAACATTTCACTTCCTATGGGCATTTGGAAGTGTTCTCTTTTAATGTTTTTGTTCAGTTCCTCAGGTCCCCATGCAATCTACCTCCTTTTTATCCTCTTCAATTACTAAAGAGTGAACCCAATCTGCTGGTTCTTCTGTTCTTCAATTTATACCATTTGCTTTCATGCTTTGCAACTCCTCTTCTAATCTGTTTCTTAAAGCTTGTGGAATTTTTCAAGTAGTATGTAATTACAGGTTTTGCATCCTGTTTTAACCATATCTTGTATGCTACTGAAAGCCACACATCTCCTAGGAATACATCTTCATATTATGCTATTCATATTTTTATATCTTGTTCTTTGTTGTCTTTCTCTCTGTGCTCCTAACAAAACCAAGCACCTCACATGTGTGGGCCCCAGACTGGTTGCTTACCTGGGTGTACCACCAAAAACTCTTGTTTTATCGTTTTCCATTTGTATTCAAGTGTTGATGTGTACTCTCCCAACACTGGAATGTTCCTTCCTTGTAGTCTTTCACGGACACTTTGGTTCTTCCATTTCTATGTTGTCCTTACTTTGTCAGATTGACAATTTCCTGAAATATCCTTAATGAATGTTATTGAATTAAGTTAAACCATGCTGAATTAGGTTTAATACCTCTGGGGTCCATTGTATTAAAAATGCAAGTATGTGTTAGTGTGGAATTGTACAGAACTTCTTTAGAAGACTGAGTAATGCAGTCTCTGGAAGGTATTAGGAACTTAAATGAGCTTTTTTGAATGATTCATGTGAAGTGGATTTCCTAGTAAGTAACTGGGGATAAGGGGAATGCAAATGACCCACCTAGAATCCTCCCTTTTGAAGCTAAGCCCTAGGAAGAAAAATCCACTGTCTACTAATTTCCTTCTCCTGGAACCTTCAGATCAAAGACCCCTGAACTGTATAAAGGGTAGACTAACTGTGTTATGAGTATGCTTGTTCTGAGTTGAACCTGTGATGAACTTGAAACCACAAGGAAACCCCTTAGGTGGAGTATTGAAGAAGGCTCCTGGCAGAGCTCATGTTAGGGTTGGAGTGACCTTTGGTGATCATATTAGCATGTGTGAAGGATCTTTTATTGTTTTTAAAATGTTTTCACTTTAGTGCATTTGCCTTAGGAATAAAATAGGCTTGAGTTCAAATTGCTGCGTGGTATTTATAACTGTGGGCAGTCACACTGTTCACCATCTCTGAAGAGAAAGCAAGCAGACCTGCTTGGGCAGCCTGTCTTGGTTGGGAATTACACAATGAAGGCAGGGAACTGCTCAGCTTGGAGATATCCTGGTAGGAAGAGAGAGAGCGAGAGAAAGATGTCTGCACCCAGGAGAGGTAATGGTCATGAAGCTGGAAGCCTGAGAGTGGATAACCTTGATGGGTCACTGAGGGGAAACAAGTGTGGTTGTCCTGAAATGTGACACTTACATCTATTTCAATTTCCGTTATTACATTTATTTGTTCTCCAGTCTACATTGTATGGCACATAAGTGCCATTTGTGCATATTTTAATTAGGCAGTCTTTATTTTTCAGCCTCCTCCATTACTGTACTTGCTTTTTCTCTTCATTTGAGAAATCCCTTTCTGCACTTAATACCTGCACTTTCCTGCTTTATCTGCATATTTTAGCATAATGGTTCCTTTTTTTAAAACAGTTTTTGCAGATTTGCCTGAAGCCTGGACATTACCTCTACTTGTGCTGATTGACACATCGCTAGCATTGTCTCCTGCTTTCCATGTTTCTGAAATTGGCCAATGTAATTTCCTTGAACTTTTCCTTTACTGATTTAGGTTTAGTACACACAGTCATCAGTTCTGTGCTTTTCTGTAAGCTTTTTATTTGAGTTTCTGTTTGTTCTGCTGCTTGCCCTTTCTAGTGTCAGATCCATCTCCTGTAATAGCCATTCACAATTGTTTAATTGTTACACTTCCAGACAATGCGGTCTGTAATAAGAGTTGTAATAGTGCACATCCAAAGGATTGACATTTTAGTTTTACATCTGTGACAAACTTCTCTATTGTTTCCCCTTGATCATGTATTCTCATCTTAAATGTGTATCTTTCAAAAGTAACATTTCTAGGGACAAAATGGTCATTAAATATGTTCATTATTTCTGCAAAGCTTTTTTCTCTCTCTCTCTCTCTCTCTCTCTCTCTCACATACACACACAACACAAACTATATGGAATATACTGTGTACATCAAAGACTTCTGTGCCTTCCCCTGTTAAGAGCAAAGTGATCTTTTGTTCATCCTCAAATTTATTTGCCCCACGGCTTTTATATAAAGTTCAGATTGCCATTTTAACTTTTCCCAGGCATATGTAACATTTCCTCTGATTCTCAGGGCTGGTGAGGGTGTTTCATACTGTTGAATGGACTGTGGAATAGCTATATCAATGATACATCTTCCACCAGGTCTTCCAGCTCTGGTAGTACCATGTTTTATCTTGCTGATTAGCAGACCGGTGTCAAAATAAAATGACCAGGGAGCTTTTGCGAACAGGGGCTGCTAACAGGGAGTTTTGCAAAGGAGTTTGGAAGGGGAGTGGGAAGGGGGCGAGGGTCCCTTGCCGGTTCTATCTGTTTTCCCTTTATTCCCCTTAAAACCTATAAACCAACTACATTCAAATCTTGCTTAAACAACCCTTTCAGCGGACAGGGGGCTGCAGACGGAAGTTTGACAGAGGGAGGCTTACAATGGTTAGGAAGACCCACAACACCTGTGCCAGCACTGCTTCTGTCTCCTCCACCTGCGCCTGTAGCCAGACAGAGCGCCTGAGCATGGATGCTTCTACCCAGATCCTGGTGTGGTTTTGCAGAGACTATAACTTGCAATTTCTACTTACTGATATCCAGGCTGGGGGGACCATCCAATGTGAAAGGTGCCTGCTGGTGGAATCTCTCAGGCAGCAGGTGGGAGAGCTACAGGAGGAGGTGGCTAGGTTGAGGAGCATCTGAATCCACAAGCAGTTCCTGGACAGTGTCCATGTAGAGACAGCTGAGGAGCTGTCCCAGTACACAGGACTGCTGATACACCACTGGTGGAGGAGGAGATTGCTCAGGGTGGACACTGGCAGCTGGTTACTTCTGGCAGCAGGCAGTGCTCCACCCCTGCTCCGATCCCTCCCGCCGTGGTAATAGGTAACCATTATGCTCTTCTTGATACAGGAAAGAAGGAATTACCCCCTACAGTAAAGGAGGAAAAGCCTCGTACCCCTAAGGCTGGGAGGTCTGCTGCCACCACTGCGAATAGGAAACGTAGGGTAGTGGTGGTCGGAGACTCTCTGCTGAGGGGGACGGAGGCGCCCATCTGTCACCCTGACATTTCATCTCGGGAGGTATGCTGCCTGCTAGGAGCCCGTATCCGAGACGTTACGGAGGCATTGTCGAGGATTATCCAGCCCTCTGACTACTACCCCATGCTACTCATCCATGTGGGCACAAATGATACTGCACGGTGTGACACTGAGCGGATCAAGAGTGACTACAGGGCTCTGGGAGTACGGGTGAAGGAGTTTGGAGCACAGGTGGTATTCTTTTCGATTCTTCCTGTCAAAGGTAGGGGCCCGGGCAGAAACAGATGCATCATGGAGGTGAATGCCTGGCTGCGAAGATGGTGTCGCCAGGAGGGCTTTGGCTTCCTAGACCACGGGATGCTATTCGAGGAAGGACTGCTAGGCAGAGATGGCGTTCACCTTTCGAGGAGGGGAAAGACCCTATTTGAACACAGACTGGCTAACCTAGTGAGGAGGGCTTTAAACTAGGTTCGACGGGGACAGGTGAGCAAAGCCCACAGGTAAGTGGGGAACATGGAGACCTGGGAGATGGGTCGGAAATGAGAGGGAGTGTGGGCTATATTGGCAGAGAGAAAGGAGGGTCAGGACAAAACTGGGAGGAAAGATCAAACCAGTATCTTAGATGCCTATATACAAATGCGAGAGGTATGGGTAATAAGCAGGAAGAACTGGAAGTGCTAATAAATAAATACAACTATGACATTGTTGGCATCATTGAAACTTGGTGGGATAATACACATGATTGGAATGTTGGTGTGAATAGGTACAGCTTGCTCAGGAAGGATAGACAGGGGAAAAAGGGAGGAGGTGTTGCCTTATATATTAAAAATGTACACACTTGGACTGAGGTAGAGATGGACATAGGAGATGGAAGTGTTGAGAGTCTCTGGGTTAGGCTAAAAGGGGTAAAAATCAAGGGTGATGTCATGCTAGGAGTCTACTACAGGCCACCAAACCAGGTGAAAGAGGTGGATGAGGCTTTTTTTAAACAACTAACAAAATCATCCAAAGCCCAAGATTTGGTGGTGATGGGGGACTTCAACTATCTGGATATATGATGGGAAAATAACACAATGGGGCACTGACTGTCCAACAAATTCTTGGACTGCATTGCAGACAACTTTTTATTTCAGAAGATTGAAAAAGCTACTAGGGGGGAAGCTGTTCTAGACTTCATTTTAACAAATAGGGAGGAACTCGTTGAGAATTTGAAAGTAGAAGGCAGCTTGGGTGAAAGTGATCATGAAATCATAGAGTTTGCAATTCTAAGGAAGGGTAGAAGGGAGAACAGCAAAATAGAGACAATGGATTTCAGGAAGGCAGATTTTGGTAAGCTCAGAGAGCTGATAGGTAAGGTCCCATGGGAATCAAGACTGAGGGGAAAAACAACTGAGGAGATTTGGCAGTTTTTCAAAGGGACACTATTAAGGGCCCAAAAGCAAGCTATTCCGCTGGTTAGGAAAGATAGAAAATGTGGCAAAAGACCACCTTGGCTTAACCATGAGATCTTGCATGATCTAAAAAATTAAAAGGAGTCATATAAAAAATGGAAACTAGGACAGATTACAAAGGATGAATATAGGCAAACAACACAGGAATGCAGGGGCAAGATTAGAAAGGCAAAGGCACAAAATGAGCTCAAACTAGCTACAGGAATAAAGGGAAACAAGAAGACTTTTTATCAATGCATTAGAAGCAAGAGGAAGACCAAAGACAGGGTATGCCCACTGCTTAGTGAAGAGGGAGAAACAGTAAGATGAAACTTGGAAATGGCAGAGATGCTTAATGACTTCTTTGTTTTGGTCTTCACCGAGAAGTCTGAAGGAATGCCTAACATAGTGAATGCTAATGGGAAGGGGGTAGGTTTAGCAGATAAAATAAAAAAAGAACAAGTTAAAAATCACTTAGAAAAGTTAGATGCCTGCAAGTCACCAGGGCCTGATGAAATGCATCCTAGAATACTCAAGGAGCTAATAGAGGAGGTATCTGAGCCTCTAGCTATTATCTTTGGAAAATCATGGGAGACGGGAGAGATTGCAGAAGACTGAAAAAGGGCAAATATAGTGTCCATCTATAAAAAGGGAAATAAAAACAACCCAGGAAACTACAGACCAGTTAGTTTAACTTCTGTGCCAGGGAAGAAAATGGAGCAAGTAATTAAGGAAATCATCTGCAAACACTTGGAAGGTGGTAAGGTGATAGGGAACAGCCAGCATGGATTTGTAAAGAACAAATCATGTCAAACCAATCTGATAGCTTTCTTTGATAGGATAACGAGTCTTGTGGATAAGGAAGAAGCTGTGGATGTGGTATACCTAGACTTTAGTGAGGCATTTGATATGGTCTCACATGATATTCTTATAGATAAGCTAGGTAAATACAATTTAGATGGGGCTACTATAAGGTGGGTGCATAACTGGCTGGATAATCGTACTCAGAGAGTTGTTATTAATGGTTCCCAATCCTGCTGGAAAGGCATAACAAGTGGGGTTCCACAGGGGTCTGTTTTGGGCTCTGTTCAATATCTTCATTAACAACTTAGATATTTGCACAGAAAGTACGCTTATTAAGTTTGTGGATGATACCAAACAGGGAGGGATTGCAACTGCTTTGGAGGACAGAGTCATAATTCAAAGTGATCTGGACAAATTGGAGAAATGGTCTGAGTTAAACAGGATGAAGTTTAACAAAGACAAATGCAAAGTGCTCCACTTAGGAAGAAAAAAATCAGTTTCACACATACAGAATGGGAAGAGACTGTCTAGGAAGGAGTACGGCAGAAAGCAATGTAGGGGTTGTAGTGGACCACAAGCTAAATATGAGTCAACAGTGTGATGCTGTTGCAAAAAAAGCAAACATGATTCTGGGATGTATTAACAGGTGTGTTGTGAGCAAGACACGAGAAGTCATTCTTCCGCTCTACTCTGCTCTGGTTAGGCCTCAGCTGGAGTATTGTGTCCAGTTCTGGGCACCGCATTTCAAGAAAGATGTGGAGAAATTGGAAAGGGTCCAGAGAAGAGCAACAAGAATGATTAAAGGTCTTGAGAACATGATCTATGAAGGAAGGCTGAAAGAATTGGGTTTGTTTAGTTTGGAAAAGAGAAGACTGAGAGGGGACATGATAGCAGTTTTCAGGTATTTAAAAGGGTGTCATAAGGAGGAGGGAGAAAACTTGTTCACCTTAGCCTCTAAGGATAGAATAAGAAGCAATGTGTTTAAACTGCAGTAAGAGAGGTCTAGGTTGGACATTAGGAAAAAGTTCCTAACTGTCAGGGTGGTTAAACACTGGAATAAATTGCCTAGGGAGGTTGTGGAATCTCCATCCCTGGAGATATTTAAGAATAGGTTAGATAAATGTCTATCAGGGATGGTCTAAACAGTATTTGGTCCTGCCATGCGGGCAGGGGACTGAACTCGATGACCTCTCGAGGTCCCTTCCAGTCCTAGAATCTATGAATCTTTTATTATGAACATAACTATGTATAGAAAAGCGGTAACACAATTTCTACTATTCTATGCTGCTACAGCCTGTGACTTTCCTGTCCTGGGCTTCTCTGTTTCCTCCTCAGCAGGAAGTATATCACAGCAAACCAAAGACTGCATCTACAGTGTTCAGGAGGTGTGGCATCTCGACACTTCCTGGGGGACTTACTCTAGAGCACAGACCCATGGAGACATAAAACATTTAATATTATTTAGAGCTGATTCCAATACATCAAAATCCAGAATGAAATCAAACACAACTGATTTGGAGCAGGTAGGCAAAGAAGCCCGAAAACATAGCTGAAACAGTAATAGTGACTTCATTCTAGTGAACAACCTCGACCTATCTGCATACATACATGTGCTAAATACATGTTCTTGGACTTCTGTTCATGAAAGATTACATTGTTAAGGACTATGGATCTCTGTATTCAGGTTTCCATGAAGGATCCTCCCACTCAAATAAAAAAAGATTGAAAATGAGACAAGGGCAGAAGCTCTGACATCTTTCAAGCTTCTTGCTTTTATAAGAGGAAACTGTCATAGTTTTGAACTGCAACATGTCCTATTTGCATAATTTATTGATCCCAGAACACACACATCCACTGTTTTCTTTTATTTGATTTGCTATTAGCCTTAGACTTTTATAAATGCATGCAGTTGAAGAAGATTTTATGTTATTTTGATTGAACAATGCTGTTGCTCTCTGTAAACATTTGACTGAGAGCAGTGTTGAAGCTCTGAAGTGTATTTAATTGGGATGTAGTAGAATTACAAAGATCAAGGCTTCTCTTAATGTAAAATAAGAAATGTCTATCGTAATTCATGTCACTAGAAAAAAAAAAACCTGTTGGCCCTATCCAAGTTAATCTAAAGTCAGAAAAGTCATATTTCCTGCCTCTGATGACAATAGTTATTCATATATAATTAAAATGACAACATAACATGTTTCTTCACTGTTTACGCATAATGGAATTGACATGAACAATTTGGAATATTAACATTCAAATGTCTATGTCAGAATGCTCAGTGACCAACTTGAGGTTAATTTTCATAATTAAAATTAATTTAAATGATACTTTAAATGCTATAGAAATGTTGAACAGCACATGGTCTGAACATTATTTCTGATGCTAGATTTCTCCATGAATATAAAGCATCTCTTTTTCAAAGCAGTTAAAGCAATTAATTGTCGTTAAGTATTAATAAACTGATGACCTTCTGGTTTTAAAATGAGGAAGCTTTTTTGTTATCTGAGTACCCCCAAACCATCTTAAACTGAAATATCTCTCTCTTTAATGTATCCTGGTACTCTAAAAAAAAAAAAAAGAGACTGTTTTGTCAAACTAGAGAAATGGGCAGGGGGAGTGGAAGGGGAATTTCTCAAGCCTTAAAAGTTTCAACCAGAAATGGTTATTTGTGTCCGTTTCTCAACCTTTCCCAGAGGACTGAGCTAGCACACCACTGTACTAACTAAACTGTTTTCAGTGGATAACAAAAACAAATATTTAAAGTTATATACAACAGTGGAAGGCTTTTTTAATTGCTAACTGATAAGTTTATCAACTATAGTAGACTAAAATTCATCTTCATGTGACTAGGCAGGTGCTGAGATTAGACTATTATCTCATATGCAAAATGCTCCTTTTACTATCTTATTTGTCTTGGTCCTTCCCCATCCCCATCAGGTACACATGCTTGTGCATCCTGTTGTTTCTAGATTCAGAAATCTAGATTGTGATCTCTCTGAGACAGGGATTGACTTCTTATTACTTGTCTGTGCAGTGCGTAGCACAATGGGGCCTCAGTCTCCATAGAGTTTAAGACCAGAAAAAAACATTAGATCATCAGTCTGACCTGTACATCACAGGCAATTAAATGTTACCCGGTTACCCTTGTATTGAGCCCAATCACTTGTGTTTAATTAAAGCTTAATTTCAGTTTGGCTAAAGCATATATCCCAGAAAGGCATCTGGTGTTTATATGAAAATGTTTTATCTTAGGTGTAGAACTTTACATTTGCCTGTACTAAAAGGCATTTTGTTTGAATAGATACATCTTACCAAGATTCAGATCACACTGTATGACTGACCTGTCCTTATCATTGTTTACCATTCCATCAATCTCTGTGTCATCAGCAAATTTGATCAACAGTAATTTTATATTTACTTCCAAATCACTGATTAAGGGCTGAGTACCAATCCTTGCAGCGCTTTAGTAGAAACGTCTCGCCATTCAATGATGTTTCCTCACTGATCATTACTGCTTGAGATCCATCAGTTAGCCTGTACTTGATCAATTTAATGTGCACGTTTTTGATATTGTTTAATGGTGTTGTTTTAATAGGAATGTTATGCTGTACTAAGTCAAATGCTTATAAAAGTCTAAGTGTATTACAGCTACACAGTTACTATTATCAGTCAAACTTGTTATCTCTTCAAACAAAGAAATCAGGATTGTATGATAAGACCTGTTTTCCATAAAAGTGTGTTTGCTGGCATTAAGTATATTCCAATAATTTAAATCTTATTAACTGAATTTCATGCAGTTTTTTTCTTATTTTCTCCTGGACTGATGTCAGGCTAATCAGCCCATGCTCATCTCACTTGCCCCTTTTGCCACAACATGTACTCTTCCAGTCTTCTTGAATTTCCCCGGCATTCCAAGATTTATTAAAAATATAACATCAGCTGGAGAAAAATCTCTGAGCCACCTCTTTTAGGATTCTTGTCTAAGTTATCTGTGGCTATTGATTTTAAAATGTTTGCTCTTAGAAGATGTTTAAGCATTCTCCATGCTTACTAATTAATTGGAAAGTAATTCAACCTCCTCCAGTGATACAAGTATATCACCCTGCTTCTTTCCAAATACCAAACCAAAATATTTATTGAGCACTTCCAGCTTTTGTGCGTCATTATTAACAATTTACCATTTCCATCTAGCAATGGATGTATACGGTTGCTAGGATTTCTTAACTGGGAACACAGTGCTACTGCAATACAATATAATAACAATTAACAATATTGTATCATTCTTATTCAAAACCCTGAGATTTTTCATAAAGGATTTTAGTTGAATATTCCCAAACATACCAATATTGTTCAAACTGAAACAATAGCACTGAGCTTTCAAGCTTCTCTTTAAGTAGTACATCTATTATTATACTAATGATTGCAAACCATATGGTGTAACCACTAGGGTTGTCATTAAATATACTAATTATATCAAGAGCCAACAATAAAGCAAGTTCTAAAACAGTGTTCTCATACATTGATGCTCATTTACAGCTTCATAGAAGACCTATAGTATACAGTGTAAAACTTCTATTCAGTTACACAGGCTTCCAGCTGATACCTAAAGACCTCATGCAAGGCCTAGTTCAACCAGCAGCTGGCAATATATTGTTTTCCTATGAAAAGTTTAAAATAAAAAAATGAAACAGAAAAACTGAAAGTAGAGAATAGTGGGCTAAACAAACAAAAGCAAAACAAAACAAAAAACCAAAAAAGACACCCACTTTAGATTACAAAGCTTTTTGCAGTCAAGTAGGCGAAGTAGTGTAATAGTCTGACAGCTCTATACTACTTTATTCACTGAACCGTTACACCGACAACATTTTGTTCTGACTGGATTAGTTGTGTTGTCTTATATGTATCATTCTATTTTTGTATTAAAACTGTACCTAACTACAATAGCTATCAGTGTTGCCTTTTATAAGGAGAAGAAAAAAAGAGATATTTTCTTTCTAACAAACAGCAAACCCAATAATTCTCAGAGGTTAAATTAAAGATTGCTAAATTATTTGGAAATGCTTAGAAAAATTGCTTATAAATATTAAATCTCATTAATAGTTTCAAAACAAATTATCAAAAGCAACCTCACCACTCCTGACATATAGATACATGTCTATACATCGGGGTGAAAGTAACTTAAAGGACTTACTGGTATGCCGGAGTCCTGAGTGGGGGCGTGGCCTCAACCAGAAGAGGTGTGGCCTCAACTGGAAGAGGCTGGCCTGGGGCTCCAGGCCTTTAAATCACCCCAGAGCTACCAGCTGTAGAGGCGGCTGGGAGCCCCAGGGTTCAGGGGTGAATTAAAGAGCCCGGGGCTCCGGCCGCGATGGAGCTGCGGGCCCTTTAAAACACCGCGGGAGCCCTGCCGCCACTACCTCGCGGTGATTTAAAGGGCCTGGGGCTCCCCGCTGTGACAGAAGCACCGGGCCCTTTAAATCCCTGCCCGAGCCCGGCTGCCGGAGCCCCAGGTGGGGATTTAAAGGGCCCAGTGCTCCTGCCACTGTGGGGAGCCCCGGGCCCTTTAAATTGCCTCCAGAGCCCTGTCACAGCTGGGGTAGCGGCAGCAGGGTTCTGGCAGTGATTTAAAGGGCCCGGAGCTCCGGCCTCTGCGGGGAGCCCTGGGCCCTTTAAATCACTGCTGGAGAAGCCAGTCCAATCTGGCATGGCGCACCAGCTCTTGCCGGTATGCTGTACCGTACCGTACTGGCTTACTTTCCCCTCTGCTATACATGCATGATATTTTGCTGACATCAGCAATTCATCCACAAACCTTAGCACCTATTGGCACTTTAAGCTTTGTATAGTCCAGCATTACACGTATGGGCTTTAAGGAGTCTGCAGTCTATGGCTATGCATCTTTTCAGTTATATCCACTGTAATCTATGTGGCAAGGTGAACATGGCTGAAGGAAGGTACATAGGGATAAACTATTCAGGATAGGGTCTTCGTCTAACTAAGGGTGTGTACACAACACCTGGCATAAAGGGTGTTGATATTTATTGAGGTATTACTGCAATACAAAAATACATGGTAGTACTAATAATAATCCGTCCACAGCCACAAGCAACTGAATCATTGAGGAGGCCAATGAAGGAAATGCACTGAACTTTGAAATTATTTTCATTAACTCAAAGCAAAGCAGTTAAGTAGTAACCAGAGCTTTCAAGTGTCATGCATCTCACCTGAGGTTAGGTCTAGAAGTACTACAGCGGTGCAGCTGCACTGATGTGGCTGCACCACTGTAGTGTGTCTAGTGAAGACGCTCTATGCCGACAAGAGGAAGCTCTCCCATTGGTATAATAAATCCAAATCCACAAGAGGTGGTAGCTATGGAAGTTCTCCTGCTGACATAGTGCTGTCTACACTGGTGCTTAGATTGGTGTAAATTACACCGCAGCATCTTCCTGAACACTCTTTTTTAAAAATTTTAACAAGACTTAACATTCTTTTTTTGCAGTATTTGCTGGACATTAATAAGGAATTGCAGACTGAACAATGAATGCCTTGTGTTTGTAGGCTTTTAATCCAAAAATAAAGTAGAAAAAAATGGTAAAGACAATAGTTAAATATCTGATTAAATTCCTGACAATTAATATAAAACCTTTTTAAAAGGAATACATTGTAAGGATTTCTTGAAAATGACACTGATGTAAATCCTTTAGATCCATTAAATTGTATGTAGAAGGAGATAAGTTGCAGATCATCTAAGACTCCAACAATATTATGATCACACTTTTTTGTGCACAAAGTGTGTTTATTTGCACACTTAATTTGTGCATACAACACTTTGTATATATGCATCAGGTATTTGTGCAAATAGCTTGTTAGCTGAATAGTTTGCACCTTTCATATACAACTACACAATCTATATATGCATAATTCCTCATTTATATCAATTGCAATCACAAATTAGGTATAAAAACAAATACTTATGCACAAAAACCTGCACCCCCACTCTTTTGAAATTTGAAAGATTTGTCTCTTAAAATCTACAAAATATGCACAATAATCTGAACAGAGTTTCCAAGGAGATATAAAATTAATATAATAAGGGCTGAGGATAGCAGTCTAAAAACTGTTTAAAGTGCAGGAAAAAGAAGGTATTCTAATATAAATGGGATAACACTGCACAAAGAGTATGAAATATACAAAAGGAGATATTCATGTATGTCAGACTTATTAAACTGAGTGAACAGGATAATACAAAATTTGTGAACGGCCATTAGCATGAAATATGGACTACAGAAACTTTAGACCATCTCTGATCTGAGGATCACAACCACCTAGGTTTCAGAAGACTGAAAAAGAGGATACACTGACATACAGAGTGATATTCATGATGCAGCAGCTTGCTTAGGAGCCACTCCATAATGTTAACCAGATTTCATGAGTTTTACAGACAAATCCCCAAACTCATCACAATTTCCCACTCCCCCAATTGCACCACCACCCTTTTTTTTCATTAGCTGCAGGGATGGCTGGGGGGAAAAAAACTGATTTTTGGCCAAAAATACATTTTTGGGAGGTATTTTTTTGAAAAGGTCACCTCTTTTTGGAGCAGCTGTACTCAGCAACTTTGAATGAGAAGCTCATGATTTCTCAAACTGAGCACCAAAAATGGTTACATTCAACATCAGTGGGGCAGACTTTGTGCAGTTGGATAGAAATAGCATCAAATATTAATGACATATCAAACTCTGTAGTTTCTCACTCCCTTTCCCAACAAAGTAAAAAATATCAATACATCAATTTCTAGATCAGTAAATTCCTGTGATTTAACAAAGATTTTCCCTTGCAAAATACTGTATGTAATCATTCAAAAGATTTGTTTAAACCAAGATTGAGTTGAGGGTGACCTCTTTTTCTTCTGCTTATATTATTGTGCTTTCATTCTGGGAATAGGAGGCTATTGGTTTATCATTAATTGATCATCTTCCCCCCCCCCCTTTTGCATCTTGGCTCCCTTTTGAGACATTATTCTGTCAACTCTTTAATCTCAGTAGGCTACCCTCTATGATCTTTCATAAAAAAAAAATCAGGAACCATCCAATTCTAAGTGCTACATCTTTGCTTTCATTTGATAAGTTAAAAAAAAATATTTACCTCATGCTAGAATCTGTCTGAAATCCCAATTGAAGAAGAATTTATATATAAAAATATAGCTGTGTGAATGTGACAACATACTTTACGCGAGATCACTGAACACAATATATTAGCCAGTTTGAGGGGCCAACTCATGGTTTCCTTTACAGAGAACTTTCCACTCGCACTGAGTCAGCTTCTGGCTGGTAGAGCATAGCCAAGGAAGAGATATCTGGAGAGAGTTGTCCAGGAGCTGTAGCTGGACTTTCCTTGTACCCTGCTGATCTTTAGCTGCCACAACATCCCCTTACAGTGAGTGCAAATTAAAGCAACCCTGGATCAGGGGAGCCACAAAGGTGCTTTACAGCAATCTTTGCCCTTCCCCTCTCCATCCACCTATGAACTGTGCTGGGCACAAATGGCTGGTACCAAGGATCTGATCCCCTGGGTCATATTCTCCTCTGATAAGAAATTTAGATCAGTTCTAACACCAGTGGAGACAGTGTCATGAAAACCACTATGAAAGGGCAATCAATCACAGTGTTGCCTGTTTTACATATCTAGCAAATACATTTGTTTTCTTCTCTTCACACTATCACATGTATGCAAATTGTATGAATAACATTATTTACCAACCTCCAATTAACTATTTCCCAAATTTCTCTAAGGCATTTATTTTCCTGATAACGGACTATGTTGCCTTTCCAGTCAATGTCACTGTAAAACTTGGCTTCTGCCCCATTTTTTTTCTGCAAAATCTGTGTAAGAATCAGCCTCAGCAACTAAATTACATCTGATACAATGGTTTAAAACATGGTTGTCTGCAATCACCGGACTTCAGACTGCTGCAGTGCTTCAAACCATCTTCCATTATGCATTGTCCTTTTTAGGTGCTCGTGAAATTAATGTAGAGCAGGATCATTTTATACCATAGGCGCTGACTTTTGGTTTTGCCGGTGGGTGCTTTTGAAGGTGTGTGTGTGTGTGTGGGGAGGGAGGGAGCTCTGCCAGTTTTTTGGGGGGAGGCTATTTTCAGCATATTTATACACTTTTTTCACATTCTAGTTATTGAATCTGTGTCTATCATTGGAATCTACTATTTTAATAATGATTACATTGTTATGAACTACATAATTACATTATCATGAATTATAGTATATTAAAATCATTGCAATCATCTACAAGCTGTCTTCACTAACATCCCAGTTTAAAGACATTACATCTCACCGGAGTTTTCTGGATAATCGTCAACAATCTTATTTACATCTATTTCCCTGGTATGGTCTTAATGCATGTTAAGGACAGTTACATTGTTCAGTTGAGTCTGTCACATTGATGACGGGAGATAATTTTTAAGTCTTCTGAAGCTGGAGAATGAGTGTTCCACAGTTCAGGATGATACAGGCACAGTGAGAAGGATTCTTATAAATTTGCGGTGACTCTGGAAGCATAGTGCTTCTAGAATTCTGCAAATGACTCCAAGATCTCTTTCTTAACACATAACAGCTAATTTAGACCCCATCATTGTGTATTGTGATACAGGAGGGCCAGGGAGCAGTGGGAAGTGGTAGAAGGGAAGTATATAAACCCTAGGTTAATTAAGGTGTGGTTCTCTGTAGACTAGGGAGGGTTGCTACAAGTTAATTGGAGCACCTGTAATCACTTAAGGCTCTGTTAGAAACCTAATAAAACCCCCTGCTTCAGGCAGTCAGGGGGAAGGAGAGAGGACTGGAGCTTGGAGGTGTGCTGTTAGATGTGGAGGAACAGAAAACTGGAGTAAGGGAGACCCTGCCCCAGCAAGGGAGGGACATTCCCTCTCCCAGTGTTTAAGGACTGAAGGTACCCCACCCAAGGGAGAAGAGGGTAAGCATCTGCAGGGGTTGAAAGGGGCTGGGACTCAGAGTGAGGAGCAAACCCAGACCCCTCCCCTGCTTCCCTCCTTTACCACCTTCCTGGGCCACTAGTGGGGCCCTTGGTGCCCCAAGAGCAGGGGTAAGGGGTGGTATTTTAGCCCCCCAAGAAAAGTGCAGGAGCCACCATACTATATTGACCTTTTTTTTGCCACAGTATGTATAGTAGGGATTATATTTTGCCATGTGCATTACTTTGCATTTAACATTGAATTTTGTCTGCCATTTATTGCCAAGTCACCCTGTTTTGTGAGATCCCTTTGTAACATTTTGCAGTCAGCTTTGGACTTAACTAGTTTGAGTAATTTTGTACCATCTGTAAATTTTGCCACCTCATAGTTTTACCCCCTTTTCCAGATCATTTGTGAATATGTTGAACAGCACTTGTCCTGATACAGGCCCCTAGGGGACACCACTATTTACTTTTCTTCATTCTGAAAATGGACCATTTATTCCTACCCTTTGTTTTCTATCTTTTACATGGAGTGCCTGGAAATGCTTTCAGGATCATCTAACTGATCCTTAATTTAATTTAATGGCAAGCCTTTTGTTATCTTAATCACCCTGCCTCTGTTTATAAACAAACTTGCTGCCCCAAGGACAGAAGCTGTTAGCAGCACAGACGTTATCACATTCCACACTCAAGCTCCCTCTGGGGCTAGGGCATGCCCTGTGAGCAGGCCTCAGGTTCAAAACTCAGTGGGGGCAGGAATCACTATCGCTGGTGGGTGCTGAGCACCCCCTATTTATTTCCGTGGGTGCTTGACCCCTGGAGCACACATGGAGTTGGTGCATATCTTTTATACTGATCTTTGTTAATCTTGACATAATCAGACAGGCACATATGCTTTATATAGTGTTTAAATGTCAGACATTAAAACCTGTCTGGTTTGTTTTTTCATACAATATAGTGAGGTGAAACTTTAGTTTGCTCTTATACTTTAAAAAGTGGTTTTACAAACACCTGGGATCAGATTTGCCGTTAGAAAGATAAACATACTACTGGAAATAATACTTCCAAGCAGTAATACTCTAATGGAAGTCAACCAACTCAGCTGACTTTGATTTTTGGTTTAATCAAATTTGTTTAGTGTGTGAATTTGAAATTCTTAGAACAGAGGAAAGGGGTACACTACATTAAGGTTATGAAACTTTATTTCCCCTATCTGAACAACGTGAGCTAAACCACCATGCACAAAAGAATGTTTATTCTGAACCGGTGAAGTTCATCCCCATCCTTCACAGAGAACCCGAGTTAATGGCCTTTGAATGCAAAACTTTGTATCAGATACAGGGATGAGACCAACTCATATCCCATCAAGAATGCTTGTAAAGGGACATACCCTTGCTCTGGTGGAGGTGAGACTAATGAGCTTTTCTGTGTCTGTTCATCTTTAATGAGGTGCACCTGCAAGACTTGTTCTGCCTGGAGCTATGGGAGCTTAAAAAGGGAAAACCTGATACAGGAAGGGGTGATGAATAGAAGGGCTGTTCCACCTCAGACTGATGACAACAGAGACTGGTCAGCCAAAAGGGAGACAGTCAGATGCCTTACTGGTCCCAAAGCTGCATGGGCCAGCTGCAAAGTAGTATGCCCCAAGAGGAGGGGCTGGAAGTAGACCCCAATAAAAGACAATAGATCCTCTGATAGACCAAGCACAAAGAGCTGAATCCAGAACAACTGCCTGAGAGACAGATCACCTTTGTCTTTCTTAGTTTTCACTATGGTTCTCCTCTTTCATAAGAGAAGGAGAGGGGAGAGGACTTTTCTTTTGTCTGGAGGGTATTCGAGGGAGGTCCCCCCCACAAGTGGTGGAGAATGCGGGCATAGCCAGACTTAATACAAGAGATTTTTTAAAAAGCATTAGAGGGGATACAGCTCAGCTGCTCCATGACAGATGAACCAGAGCAGCAGCAGCAAGCTGCTCAGCAACAGCAGTTCCAACAGCAATTGCTGCAACAGAGAACCACTCAGCAGCAAATCCAGACCACACAGCAATAACAGCTGCCGAGGGAACTGATGGCCCAGCAGCAGGAGTTTCGAAAGGAAATGACACACCAGATAGTGCTGTCCCTACACCTCCAAGGAGTCACTTTTTGTCCCCCAGCAGTACCAGTGAAGCTAACCAAGATGGGGCTAGACAATTATCCTGAAGCCTTCCAAGTTACATTTGAGAGGGTGGAACTAGCAGCCCAGTGACCCCCAGAGCAATAGGTTTTGATTCTGGCCCCATAATGGAGTCTAGCATAGGTGGCCTATCATAATCTGGACTTGAAGTGGGCAAAAGACTAAAAACAAGTACAGTCTGACATTTTGGACTATTTGGGTATCTCTGAAGAGACCTACCACCAATGATTTTGATGTGAGAGCTAGCCTAGGGAGTGAGACCCTGTATAGTAGCATAACGATTGAGAGAATACTGTTGGAACTGGCTCCACCTGGAGGTATGATAAGGGGCTCAAGTGGCCAAGGCCATTATGACAGAACAATATGTCATAAAGTGGGTACTCTGGCACTGTCTGGGGATGTTATCAGAAGTGGCAAGATCAAAAGATCACTAGAGGCACAATCACCCAAAACATAGCCAGGGTGGGTAACAGACTGGCAAGATACCCAGGAGTGTGAAACAGGATCAGTAATTATCCCTCTGAGGGGCCTGGTACCAAATGGTCAAACCACTTCTTAGTCCAGGGGTAGTCCAAGGGGGGAGGGTCAGGAGGCTGGATGAAAATACAGCACTGCCAGTGTGACCACCAGGCACCTCAAAGAACTGGAGCAGGACTCACAGACCAGGGTCCAGCCACCAGCCCATGACCAGGCTCACCCTCACCTAGGAAAGGTGCCAGTGGTGCCAGCCCATTAAAATGCTATTCCTGTGGGCAGACGGGACCTTTTTCTGGCATGTCTTTAATGCATAAACCCGGGTAGTGAATGGGAACCCAGGCCAATCATTACAGCCAGAGCCTTGGGGAAGCAGATGACCCTGAGGAAGGAACATCCTGAGCAACACAGCTGCCAACCTCCCCCTTCCCCCCAAGTGAAAGAAGAGGTAAGCAGTTAGGACTTGGAAGCCCTAACTTTCACACAAGAACAGAGGGACAACCTTATGCTGAGCTGTGCATATGAACAATTGGCCTCTGTAAATAATTAAGTAACAGACTCTCAGGGGGGTGAGCAGTGTTTACATTAAATAAAGTCTGCTTGTATCATGTGGAAAAGTATCAAAAAGCAGAGGTGGCAAGGGTCCAACCGCTGGTGTCATGCAGGTACCACCTGAGTTGCAGCTTGTGCAAAATATCCCATGTGCTGAACACCTGGGAAGAGAAAACACATTGTCTCTTGTATTAGCCCAATTCTACTGGCCAGGTGTACATAATGAGATGAGAGAATACTGTTCCTCCTGTCTAGAGTGGCAGCTAGCCAGTGGCAAAGGGATCCCTGAGGCGTCCTTGGACCCTCTGCCCTTGATTGAGACACTCTTCAAGAGAATTGGAATGGACGTGGTTGGGGCCCTAGAAAAAAACTGCATCGGGGCATCAGTACACACTACAGAACATCAACTGCACAGCCAGGTCCCTGGAGACTGTTCCTCTTCACTCTGTGAAAGCAATGGTGATACTGCCATAGCTTTTGAATTTCTTCTCATGCATGGGATTTCCCCATAAAATATTTACAGATCAAAGGACTAACTTCATCTCCCAGTTGATGAGTGAATTATGCTCCTTTCTGAAGATCAAGTCCCTGAAGACCTCGGTGTACCTCTCACAGACCAATGGCCTAGTAAAATGGTTTAATAAGATGTGAAAGGGAATGTTGAGGTGCTTTGCCAGAGACAACCCCAAACAGTATAATTGTCTATTACCACCACTCCTGTGTGCCATAAAGGATGTCCGTCAAGGATCTACAGGGTTCTCTCATAAAGAGCTGCTTTATGGTCACCAACCATGGGGAATCTTGGACTTGCTATGAGAACGTTGGGAAGAACAGGACGTAGGGGCCTTCGGAACAACCCAATATGTATTACAGCTAGGGAACAACTCAGGGAACATAAGGTTTTTCACCAGGGAGAATTTGAGAAGGGTCCAATATGCCCAGGAATGAAATGATAATAGAGGGGCATGACTACCGTCTTTCCACCTGGGTGACTGTGTCTTTCTGCTACATTTGAAGTGGTCAGGTAGGTAGGACCAGTGGACTATGAAATAAGACTACTTGGGAGGAGAAAAGAAACTAAAATACATTGTATGAAACTTTTCATACCATGAAAGATGCGGGAGGTCCTCCTGATAATTCCCTTTCTGAGGGAACCTAAATTAGGCCACCAAGTACCGAGTGGCCAAGAGCTGGCAACAATACTATGGTATGAGGGGCTCTCTCCTATGCAAAGGAAGCAGCTTCTCCAATTGATTGAGGACTTTGTGACTGTATTCTCCACCCACCTGGGGAGAACTCAGTTGGTCTAACATCCTAGAGACCACCCTAGGCCAACTAGTCAGGGAGAACCCTAGATCATTGCCAGGGATGTGGGATACAGTCCAAGAGTAAGTGTGAGCGATGCTGGAGATGGGGGCAATTGTGGAATCCAAAAGTGAATGGAGAAGCCCTATAGTTATCATTCCCAAACTGGACAGTTTGATTCGATTTTGCATTGACCTTGTGAGGGTTAATTCCATCTCAAAATTTGATGCCTATCCAATGCCAAGGGTAGACAAGTTACTAGAGTGGCTGAGACTGGTGAAGCACCTGAGCACTATTGACTGAACAGAAGGTTATTTGGCAGATTCCTTTATTCCCTTTCTTGCAAGAAAAAAAAATCTTTCTCCCCCCTCCCTACTTCGGGCACTGCCAATTCAAGACTATGCCTTTTGGCCTCCACTGAGCTGCTGCAACTTTTCAACGGCTTATAGAGTCATAGACTTTAAGGTCAGAAGGGACCACTATGATCCTCTAGTCTGACTTCCTTCATACCACAGGCTGCAGAATCTCACCCACCCACTCCTGCAACAAACCCCTAACCTTATGAATAGGATCCTCAGCCCCCACCATAAATATGCTGTAGACTACATAGATGACATCATCATCTATAGTCCCACCTAGGAAGACCACCTACAGCACTAAAAGGCAGTGTTAAAAACCCTCTAGGATTCAGAACCTATGGCCAACCCTGAAAAATGTAAGTTAACCATTGATGAAGCAACCTATTTGGGGTACTGTGTAGGAGGCGGCCTTATGAAACAGCAGGTCCTAACAGCATGCCCTAATCCCCAGACAAAGAGGCAACTGAGGCATTTTCTCATCTTGGCAGGATATTACTGGACATTTGTCCCTGGTTTCACCTCAATTGCCCCAATACGGATCTCATAAATGGCAAAAACTCTAAGAGGATCCAATGGGATGAGAAATGCAAGGAAGCTTTTAGCGAGCTGAAAACAATTGTGCCAGGCACCCATGCTCTTCAGCCCCACTTTTTCCTGGGAGTTCATACTGCACACAGAACTTCCAATGTCTGACTTGGCGCTGTACTCACACAACTTTGGAGGAGGAGAACATCCAATCTTATATCTGTGTATGAAGCTGTTTCCTAGAGAAAAATCTTACTCAATTATTGTAAAAGAGGCATTAGTGATTAAATGGTCTCTAGATTCCCTCAGGGTAGCCCCGTCTCCCTGGTCACATATCATGCTCCCCTAAACTCAATCCATACTATGAAAGACACTAACCCACATATAATGAGTTGGTACCTTGTACTACAACCCTATTGTTTTACAGTACAACATTGGGTGGGAAAGGACACTGATTTCTTTTCAGGGGAGTTCGGAGATGAAGACAAGCCGCTACAGAACAGCCTTTCCAGTTTAAGGGATGGGGTATGTGAAGGGCCAGACCCTCACTCTGGTGGAGAGAAGACTAACAAGCTCTTCTGGGTCTGTTCAGCTCTAACAACGGCATGTTCTGCTTGGAGAGAGAGGAGCTTAAAAAGGAAAAACCTGACACACGAAAGGGTGGTGAATAGAAGGTGCTCCATATCAGAGGCTGCTGACAACACAGACAGGTCAGCCAAGAGGGAAACAGTCACAGGCTTCACCACTTTCAAAGCTACATGGGCCAGCAGTAAAGCAGTATGTCCTGAGAGGAGGTGCTGGAGGTAGACCCCACTAAAAGACAATAGACCCTCTGATAGACCAAGCACAAAGAGCTGAATCCAAAAAAACTGCCTCAGAGATAGGCCACCTTTGCCTTTCTTAGTTTTCACTTGGATTCCCCTCTCCCGTAAGGGAAAGAGATAGGGAGAGGACCTTTCTCTTGTCTGTTTGTTTTACTCAGAGAACACCTCATATGCTACAAACTTGTGGGGATGACATAAATGACTGGAAATGGGGTCTGGAGGGGACTCGAGGGAGCTCATGCTCCCCCCTAACCCCACAAGTTATATTCTAGTCTCTGGAACAACAGCCTAGCCTCCTTAATATCCTTTGGGCAACCATTCCTGGTTGACAGGTTTGTCTAAACATGGATTCAGTAGCACCCACTCATGGCTTGTCCCCAGTGGGCACCTTCACACCAGCCCATCTGAGCTCAGCATAAAACCACCTCTGTGATATAAGACAAGTTCAGAACCTTCCCCACCTGCTCTATGCAGTCTGTTCACATCATGGAGGTACAGCTGGAGGTCAGCAGCACAGAGAATATTGTGAATCAGGTCTCCACAATTTGACGAATATCCCATTTTTTTTTTCTAGAACAACAGCTATTGCATGTATCTGTTTTACTTTGTTGCCTATACAAAGTAAGTCATTCCATTTTCTAATTCTAATGGAAATTAATACAAATATTATGAACAAAAAAGCAAGAAACTTGATTCTTTCAAATGCTCTCACGTTAGACAGGCAGTACTTCTGGCTCATTCAGACACAGCATGCTGAAATATATTCTGATCACTGAAGAGCTTCAGGCCAAGCAATCATTCTTTTGCTTTTCCTGCTTTGCTGCCTAGATGTCTCCTGCTCAATTAATAAACTATGTTATTTTTGTCTCACTGCTCTCCTTTTGTATACTATCCACCTCATGTATTTGCTTTTCCCATTTGTGTGTTGGCACTAATATTGAATACTGATGTGTTTCTATGTAGGTGTGAGGCAATTTGTGGTGCAATGACAGGAGGGTGGGCGCGCATGTGTTTGGTTTTGTTTTACTTTGTTTACATATAAAGAACTAAGGATTGACAGAAAAGGATATGGATGATATTTCAATGTAGGGTTCAGAATGTTTTGATGAAGGATGAACCCAACCTATTCAAATCTTATATTATTTACACAGACAAGATGGGTGAGGCAAAATCTTTTATTGGACCAACATCTGTTGGTGAAATAACAAGCTTTTGAGCTTACACAGAAACTCAAAAGCTTGTCTCTTTCACCATTTAAGCTTGAAGCTTGTCTCTTTAATCAACAGAAGTTGGTTCAATAAACCAGATTACCTCACCCACCCTGTCTCTCTAATATCCTGGGACCAATATAGCTAAAACAACACTGCATAAATTATTTACACTGACAGGAGTTCCTCCCTCGCAGGTCCCCTACCTGGAGACACAGCCACCTCCTCCAAACCATTCCCTCACTCTCTTTGATATGTTTTGAGAATTGCCTATTAACCTGAAATCATAGGGAGTCAGGGCTGGAAGCGACATCAAGAAGCCACCTAGTCCAGCACGCCTGCACTGAAGCAGGATGAAGTATACCTAGAAACCGCATCACATTTCAATATCATTTTGGAATTCCTCACTGTCCTGGATCTTCAGTGAATGCCAGATTTAAAATATAAATAACATAGATGTTTTTATGTATTTGATATATGCTGACTCCAGGCTTTACTTCTGCTCTGCATGGAAAGGGGGTACAAAATTACAGATAAACAAGAAAAAGGAAGTCAGCAAGGAGGGCATGAAGACAGGGGACCAGAGGAATATGGCCTGAAGAGGCATATCATCTGGGCGGAGTCTGGAGAGAGGGCCTGGAGCCATTGTTCCTGTTCTGGGAATGAGGTCTAAATAATGAGATTTTTTTTAAAATAATAATTAATGTTTGGTATAATATAACAGCTGAGGCTTTAAGATAAACAAAAAACACACAGTAAAAATATCACACAATAAAACTGCCGGTGTTGGCAGATCTGAAACGGGTTTTTATCTGTTTAGTTAAAAACTAAAAACTCAACATTTTCCATATGGTTAAAAGCCCCTTTTCTCCTTATTCATCCCTTTCCACCATCTATTACTCTCCATATCTCACCCAAGTGTAATTCCTCTCTCTTTCACAAACACACACATACACATCCACAGAAAACTGGAGAAATGGTCTGAAGTAAATAGGATGAAATTCAATAAGGACAAATGCAAAGTACTCCACTTAGGAAGGAACAATCAATTGCACACATACAAAATGGGAAATGATTGCCTATATAGGAGTACTGCGGAAAGGGATCTGGGGGTCTTGGAGGATCACAAGCTAAATATGAGTCAACAATGTAACACTATTGCAAAAAAAACAAACATCATTCTGGGATGTATTAGAAGGAGTATTGTAAGCAAGACACGAGAAGTAATTCTTCCACTCTACTCCGCGCTGATTAGGCCTCAACTGGATTATTGTCTCCAGTTCTGGGTACCACATTTCAGGAAAGATGTGGACAAATTCGAGTAAGTCCAAAGAAAAGCAACAAAAATGATTAAAGGACTAGAAAACATGACCTATGAGGGAAGATTGAAAAAATTGGGTTTTTTAGTCTGGAGAACAGAAGACTGAGGTGGGACATGATAACAGTTTTCAAGTACATAAAAGGTTGTTACAAGAAGGAGGGAGAAAAATTGTTCTTCTTAACCTCTCAGGACAAGAAGCAATGGGCTTAAATTGCAGCGAGGGTAGTTTAGGTTGGACATTAGGAAAAATTTCCTAACTGTCAGAGTGATTAAGAACTGGAATGAATTGCCTAGGGAGGTTGTAGAATCTCCATCATTGGGGATTTTTAAGAGCAGGTGTGACGATGCGGTTCTGGCAGGACCCAACTGAGAGTGCCAATTCAGGACAAATAGCTAAAACAGGGTAGTTACAGCTCAAGGCTGGGGTTTCTCCACCTCTAAGCAAACCAAACCAGCCAGACAAAGAGGACTTTGGCTTCACCCCCACTGGCTAACACTAAGTCACACAAACAATTCCCTTAGACACTCCAGTTTCCCAGTGTCACCACCAGTACCACTCGTTATGAAGACAAATGGTTATGAAAACCAATATCCCAATATACACAAAAAAGGTTCTCTCGATCCCAAAGGACCAAGCCCCAGACCCAGGTCAATATACAAATCAGACCTTTCCCACAAATCACGCTGTTGCCAATCCTTTAGAATCTAAAATCTAAAGGTTTATTCATAAAAGAAAAAAGATAGAGATGAGAGTTAGAATTGGTTAAATGGAATCAATTACATCCAGCAATGGCAAAGTTCTTGGTTCAGGCTTGCAGCAGCGATAGAATAAACTGCAGGTTCAAATTAAGTCTCTGGAATACATCCCCCGCTGGGATGGGTCCTCAGTCCTTTGTTCAAAACTTCAGCTTGTAGCAAAGTCCTTCCAGAGGTATGAAGCAGGATTGAAGACAAAATGGAGATGAGGCATCAGCCTTATATAGTCTTTTCCAGGTGTAAGAACACCTCTTTGTTCTTACTGTGGAAAATTACAGCAAAATGGAGTCTGGAGTCACATGGGCCAGTTCCTGCATACTTTGCTGAGTCTGAAGGCATATTTGCCTTCTCTCAATGGGTCCATTGTATTAATGGGCCATCAAGCAGGCTAGGCAGAGCTAATCCCAGCTTGTCTGGGATGTCACCCAGAAGCGTAGCATAAGTTTGCCAGACAGACAGTATAGAGCCAATATTCATAACTTCAACTACAAAACTGATACACACATATAGACAGCATAATCATGACCAGTAAACCATAACCTTGTCTTAGACACCCCATTTGACCCCCTTTATACAAGATTTGGGTGCCACTACAGGACCTTGGTTGCAACAATGATCTATATGGTCCCAGTTTATGTCAATAACGTCACAGCAGGTTGGACAAACACCTGTAGGGATGGTCTAGATAATACTTAGTCTTGCCTTGAATGCAGGGGACTGGACTAGATGACCTCTCGAATTCCCTTCTAGTTCCATGATTCTATGAAAATGCATCTCCTATGCACTTACTAAATTTTGCATGGGAGACCCCTGCTTTGGTGGGCATCATAAGATCTACTGGAGCAGGACACATCCCTGCAGTCTTTATACCAGCCTGATTTAAATTTTGGTATTCATTAAAAAACAAACACCCCCCCCCCACATCAAATCAGGGAAGTTCACAAACAACCAAACAAAGCCATTACAAACTGTTACATTTGAAAGTGATTTCCTTTGATTTCATTGGAGTCCATCTAGCACCCCACCAAAAACAAGTTTGATGTTCTTTACCAAAAATTACACTTTCAAGAATCACACCCCAACTTTGTAAACTGTTAAATCTGGGAATGAGTAATTATGAAAATCAGCTAGTTCTCTCTTGTCATATAATCCTTTTTATAATCATTGCTCATGTCAGATAAATCCTATTTCTAGTCATCAAAACATTCTTTCACCCCACCAACACATCACGTAATAACACAAAAAGAATAGAACTTTGACATAACTTAGCTTTACCCTTGACTATATTCCTTTCTCTATAACTCGTTTAATAAACAATACACAATACCACTATATACATCCAACAGCAATTTACCATTGCAGAATAAAACAAGTGATCAAAGATAAAGTAGGGTAGGCGGTGTAAGACAGGTGAGGAGAGTGAGTGATGAAGGATTATGTGGCATTGAAGAATTGGTGGTCTGGGTGTGTGTTTTGTGTATATTTACCAGAGTGCCTATTTCTCTTATGCACCTGCTGCAAATGAATTCAGTTATTGTACTAAATGTTCTGATCTTAGCTGGGTGTTCAGGTGGCACTTGTTTAATAATTTGTTGGGTCTGAACATTCAATCCCAGATAGTTCATTTTGGCATATAGTCGTTTTGATTCCTGATTGTTTCTAACTGACAACAAAAAAGGTGATATTTATTCATCTGTTACAGTTAGAATTTTACAATTAACGCATAACAAACAAGGGTCTGTAAAACTTGGTCTTACAATATGATACTTTGCCTATTTCAGCTCTGCATTGCTTAAGCAGTGTTGTTATTATTGACAAACATAGCCCATTATTACCATGTACCCATTTAGTTGCAGATGTGTTGACCTTTGGATGAAAGTGCTATTTGGTGGTGATTCGTAAACAGTACATAGCACAAGTATTGAAAGGAAAAACATTTTGGGGAAATGGCTTAGAAGCTATAACCATCCTGGAGCAACTGGAAACTTTCAGACTTAAAGCAATAAAAAGATTTATTTTCACAAATAACATAGATATAGATTTTTTTGCTCTCTCTCTCTATATCTATATCACCTCAAATATCCCGATCTCATTTTATTGTTTTACTTTGGACTAATTAAACATCATCAGAATTATATAAAGCAACCATTATGAAGTGCTCTTTTAATCATTCTCTTGGCACAGTTAGTCACATCTTATGTGAATGTCAACCCATCATTAGGGACTGGAAAAAAAGTAATTTCCCTAATAGAGAAATTAACTAAAATGCCACTGAAAGTTGTTGTGTTGTTTTTTTCAAACTGATCATCCTGAAGTCACAAACTTTACAAAAACAACCTCAGTGGCATATGGAAAGGTTGGTAGATACACCACTGACAATGCCTCAAAAGCTTTTGGAAATAACTTTTAATTAATAGTGACAGGTAGAGAGTCAAACCACTGAATATATATATATATATAGAGAGAGAGAGAGAGAGAGAGAGAGAGACCTATCTTATAGAACTGGAAGTGATGCTGAAAGGTCAGTGAGTCCAACCCCCTGCCTTCACTAGGCAGGTCCAAGTACTGATTTTTGCCCTAGATGGCTCCCTCACGGGCTGAACTCATAACCACTGGTTTAGCAAGCCAATGCTCAAACCACTGAGCTATCCCTCCCCCCACTTACTAATGTGCCATTTCTGTCATTTTGTTAAAAAAAGATTGGAATAGCCATGTGACTTATGGGATGCTCAGATACTAGCGGACAGACTCACTCAGTTCTGTCTAGTGACACAAAGCATCCTGTGAAGGCATAACCCAGATTTATGGTCAGTATGCATCATTAGAGTGTTGCAAAGCAGCCAGAGCATACTGGTAAGTATGACTCATAGTATCTCAAGAACACACCACTTCTGTTGAGGAACAATTGAAAGATGAACTAATTGTGGTATATCATAAATTAATGTAGTCTAATTTCTCCCTCAATTATCCATCATTGCAAGGTGCTTTGATAGAGCAAATATCTTCATATCTTTCAGAAAAGCCTTTTACATTCAGGTTTGTTGCTAAAAACGTTGTAACAAAACACGTTTTTTTAAAAGGTTCAAAGTAAAGGAAATTACAGATGAAACGAACCAGTTTCTGATCAAATATTAACATAGCTTCAATCTGTTCAATGTTGCCCTGATGAAAGTGATGACCAACTTGTCAAGACAACCAGGATCAAATTTGTCTCTTATATGACTGTGTAGATATCAGTTCCATCGGTGGAAGAGTTCAATATGTCCCCTAGATCCTGTGAGTGATTATTTTGAAGGCTCATACTAGTATACTGGCAACCTAAGCAGCTGACATGTCATAGGTGCCTATCTCCAGGAGAGGGTTCACAGTTCAGGATCCCGAGTGGAGGGAGGCAGTCAACCAGATGCACGTGGCACCTAAGTTCCTCTTCTGTCCCTGGCATTTCACTCCTGGTTAGCTTAGGCAGTTCTCTGCTCAACTTTCTCATTTCTGGGGACCCATTTCTTAGGCATCTAACTCTCCCAATGCATTGTATGGGGAGCCTGGGCACCAAACCTGGGCTGAAAATTCCATTGGGTGGCAGGGCACCTGAGGTGTTAGGCATTGCAATCCTTATCTTTAAGGATCTGGGTCTTAGGCACTTTTGAATATTTTACCCTTAGTCTCTCTGTGCCTCAGTTCCCCATCTGTAAAACAAGGATAACTGTACTTCCCCCTACTTCACCGTGGTGTTGTGGAGATAAATATGTTCAAGTTAATGAAGTGCTCACATACCATGGCAATGGGGGGCTGTGTAAGTAATAGTTTCTAAAACAACTATCTGCCTTTCTAGAGACAGATTCTCATATGTTGTTGCTTTGGCAAAGCTGTTTGTACTATTTTGCCCATACACCATTTCCCACCACCCAGCCTCACATTTAAAAAAAAATAGTTTTATTCACTCTCATTTTCAAGACAGAGTAGGGAAGTTTTCTGAAGTGAGTTTACTCTGACGGAAGAGGATGGCATAGACTTCCTTAATTGGTTTAATGGACCTCTCTCTAAGCAATAACATTCTGAATATTGGCTTTAGCTTGCCCTTTAAAATTCGAGCCAACACATATGGTATCCTGTCAAGCATTTCACTTATTATGGTGTGTGTGGAAAGCCTCAGTCTATGTTTTCTGCCAGTAGTACCAAAGAAATGTCCTCTGTGTTTATAAAAAGCTTTAAATTTCTCACCCCCCCCCCAAAAAAAAAGATGTGTAGAAAGCTAATTTGTGTCAATGTATGCTTTAAAGATGAATCTTCAATAACTCTCCAGATTAATACCTTGGATAACTTAACAAAGGCAATCAAACCTGTAATCACATTCTAATGAGTGAAGGATAGTGCAATATCAGCCTTACCTATGCTTACTCATATTGTGTGTTTGCTGGAATCTCTCGAGTATGTATTAACTACAATTCTAATGAAATAAAACTGCCCCCTCATCCATTGTTTTTATACATATTGGACCTGCGAACTATAAATGTTATGTGCCACCTCTACCATAGAAAATATCATTGAGTGTCTCTGTTGGATACATTTATGCGATACTTAATATATAAGGGCCCAGGTTTTCAGTTGAGGTAAATTGATGTAGCTCCATTTATTTCAGTGGATCTATCCCCCAGTTTACACAATTGAGAATCTGGATCCCTATGTGTGCCTGGAGAAGCAATATGTTTGTATGGCACTCAACATAACGGGACCCTGATCCAATTGGGACCGTTGAATGCTACTGTAAAACAAA
This sequence comes from Trachemys scripta elegans, assembly GCF_013100865.1. NCBI lineage: Eukaryota > Metazoa > Chordata > Testudines > Emydidae > Trachemys > Trachemys scripta. Next base: position 282,686,943 of record NC_048298.1, on the reverse strand, counting down.
TAATAATGGTTTCTATTTCAGTATTGGCAATTCTAAATCTGTATAAGAGTTCAAACAAACGATCTTATTACTGAGTCTATGATATTTGGTATATCTCATGTGAACTATTTTGATCCATTTAAAGGGAATTGATTAGTAAGGAACATCGAGTCAAGGATACAGCCATTTAAAACTTTACTGGGTCTGAAATTCTGTGACAGTTAAGAACTGGCATATCAAAGGAGTCTCTGACAGCCATTATGGTGATGGCAAAGAGTGAATGAGATGAGAGGCAATAGTGAAAATGAGGGAAATTAAGTCATTGATGGAGATCTCAGTAGGTGTGTATTCAAGGCGGTAGAATAGATAGTCAATATTGTGGCAATGGTGAAAGACATACCTGCAGATAGAAGATCAAGGGTAATTCCAGGGCTAAAGAGAATAGAAACAATGGAAGGTCATAATCAAGAAGAGAAATAGAGGAGATGGAACTGTGTTGTAGGCAGGGCCGGCTCTAGGTTTTTTGCTGCCCCAGGAAAAAAAAAAATTGGCTGCTCCCCCCCGCCCCCCCCCCCCCACACACACACTTTTTTTTTTTTTTGGCTTTTACACATGTTTGCACTTTGCAGTTTTGTTTTGACTGTTTAAAATTAAAAAAAAATGAAAACAGAGAATTTGTAGTTAGTGAAATAAAACAATTTCCTACTAGTGTAATTTTAACACTTAATTTTAACAAAAACACAATTACAAACAATTTGAGTTCAACTATACACTGTAATGAAAAATTTTAGTGTCTTCCAGTTTCTCATAAATTAAAAGAATTTATATGAACTGAATTTTTCTGGTTTTTATACTTGCGTAGTCTTTTAATAAGTCAGTGAAATCTAAATTTTTTGCAATAGTACTTTCAATTGAAATTAATGCCAGTCCTGACATACAATTTTGAGACATGGTGGACGTCAAATAATTTTTTAGTAATTTCAGTTTTGAGAAACTGCGCTCACCAGAAGCCACTGATACTGGTAATGTTAAAAGAATTCATAATGCTATAGCAGTGTTTGGAGTGAAAAAATCATTTCTTGCTATAAATTCTAACACTTTTAGAGGAGAAGTTTTAGGACTTATTAGCTCAGATAAAGCTATTAATTCATCATACAATTCTACTGCATCAATGTCAGCAGCGTTATCAGTACTGAGCGCTAAATGTAGGTCTTGGCACTGCTTCATGAGGTCTTCTTTGGAAAACTGATTTTTAATATTTCCAATATCATATAAAAATTTGAAAGTTTCACAATGACCATGCAACTGACAAAATCTTTCTTTAATGGAAGTCATAGCTACATCCAAAATACAATAGAAACATTCAACTTTAAACCTTTCATTTGGATCGAGAATAGGATCATCATGAGCCTCATAACAAAACTGTCTTGTTTTTTTCCCAGGACAAATGAATTTTTGAGGTGCAAACATTGGTTCAAAATCAAGATCCTCTGCTATTGTTGTTGCTTCTTTGACAGTTTCTTCAAATCCTTCATCTGAATGGTATTTTTTTTAAATATTCCAGCGTTTTATTCAAAATCATCTTTGCCTTGGATATGTCTATGGTTATGTTCTGCATAACTTTGCTGGTCAAATTAATTTGATTTAGAATATTGTGCCAAATAACCGTGCAACATGAAAATTGAAACTGCATCATTTTCTGAGCCAATGTTTCAGCTTCATGTCGAAATGAAGGATCATACGATAAGTCCTGGCTTATTTAGAATAATGCATCGTAAATCTTTCCTGATGAATATCGGAATGGTCTAATAGCTTCTATCCTGCTTTTCCATCTAGTTTGACTCAGAGGTTTAAATGTGAGTTTTTGTTCAAGATGCTTCTTCAAGACTGCCCAATGGTGTGTGGAAGCACTAAAAAAGTTGTAAATTGCTTGCACTGTGGTAAAATATGAAACGGCATCTTTAGATGATTTGGCGGCATCTCTGACAGCCAGATTGAGCGAATGCACATGGCAAGGAATGAAAAAAGCTTCATTGTTTAAATTCAGTATTCTTTGCTGTACACCAGCATGTCGTCCTCGCATGTTTGAGCCGTTATCGTACCCTTGGCCGTGCATATTTTCGTAAGGTATTCCATAGTGTTCCAATCTCTGTAAAATTACATCTGTGAGGGCTTTCCCAGTAGTTTCATTCACTGGTATAAATTCTAGAAAGTGTTCACAAACTTTAACTTCTGCATTTTCATCAGTTTTCAGAAATCGTAAAACTATTGACATTTGCTTGGTTTTGCTCAGATCTTGAGTACAATCAACTATAATTGAGTAATATTTGGCATGTTTCAAATTCGATAAAATTTCATTACGCACTCCATTAGAAATTAACTCTATTATCTCATTTTGTGTATTTTTACCCAAATAATGGGTGTGAATCTCTCCGTCTTTCACTCTTCGTACATGCTCAGCCATAACATTATCAAATTTTGCCAATAACTCAACCAATTTTAAGAAATTTCCATTGTTATTCTCATATAAAATATCAGAGGATCCACGGAATGCGAGGCACTGTTCGCTAGGAAATTAATGATTGCCGGTAAATGTTCCAACACTGCTTGCCAACGTAGAATTTCTGAATTTAGTTGACGTTGCTGCACCGCATCAATTGTTGTACCGGTACGTAATCTGTTTGACAGATCAATCCAATTTGTCAATGAGCGTTAATGATTTTTTGATGTTTCGTGTTCTTTCAAATGCTGATGCAAATTTTGTCAGTCATTAAAACCTGCAGTTGCCAGAAAAATGTCCGAGTTACAGAACAGTTTGCAGCAAAAACAAAAAACTACATCTTTGGTCTGTGAATACACTAACCACGATCTATTAATTTGTTCCCCATTTTTCATTTTTTTCTTCATACTGAATGGCATAAATCGACAATTTGACTCATTAAATCAATATTCAAATGTAGGATCTAGTTTTGAAGGACCTTTTTTCACAATAATAATTCGCGTTGTATCAGTAATTATTGTCGGCCATGTACTTGGATCCGATCCTATGTCAGTCTCTCCACTTTCCAATCATTGTTCTTCAGTTTTAGATTTGCATAACAGTTCTTCATTTCTGGACTCTTCAGCTGAAGTAGTAAATCTTTGGATGGATTGTGATTGTTCGTCTTTATCAGTTAGTGAAGCTAATCTTTGGTCAGATTGTTGTTCATCTTTATCAGTTGATAAAGGTAATCTTTGGTTCGATCGGTCTTCATCAGTTGATGAATAATCACCTTCAATGCATTGCTTAGAGTTTCTCCTTGATTTTCGACTTTTTTAAAATACTTTTTTGCTGTTTCTCTCTTTGTTGCCGGTAAGCAGCACCAGAAAGTCGTTTTCGTTTTTATCCCGGCATTTTAGCCCTATAACCACTGGCACCGACGCGAAATGGAAATTAGCGCGAATGGCGCCAATAGGGCATCACAGTACACACATGTAATTGTGATTTGAGTGACCGTGTCACAACATGACATGATATTTTTCATGTCACACTCCTATTGCACTACTGTACTTGCCGTAGGTAAGGCACTAGTCATTGGGGCGAGAGAGCTCCCCACGAGCTCGGATACACACTGGACCCAGCCCTGCTGGCGTTTTCCCAGTGTTGAGGCCGCCCAGCTGGGAGCCCAAGGGGCATGCAATGGAGAGAGCTCTAGGGCTGGAGGAACCAAGGAAGAGGTGCTGGGCTTGCTGGGCAGATGCTGCCCCTCTCTGCCAGGTCACTCGCCCCCTGCAGGAGAGGAGGCAGAAGGAGACTCCAGGCACTGGAGTGCTGTGAGGGGCTGGGGAGAGAGGCAGCAGCTTCTGGGGTTCCAGCAGGCAGAAGCTCCCCAGGGGTCCTGGGGACCCTCCCGCCTGGCCTGACTCTTACCTTGCTGCGGAACTGGCCTGAGGTGGAGTCATCTCCAGTCACCGCCGCTCCCAGGGCCAGGGGTTGGGGCTGCTACTGGATCCCAGCCCTGCTCATCCTTGGGCTTCGCCTTGGCCCTGGCACGAGCTGGGCTCAGCCCGGGCTGCCGTTCTGCTCCCCTCTTCCCTCCCCTGGCAGGAGGCTGCGCAGAGAGGAGGAGGCAGAGGCGGGGACAAGCCGAGGAGGAGTGGACCGCCCGGGTGCCATGTTCCCCCGTCCTCTGCAGCCAGAGCAGGGCCGCGCTACTGGCTCCCGCCTGAGGAGAGGGGGGCACTGCCAGTGGGAGAGCGGCGCTAACAAGCCAAGGAGCGGCCCATCCTCTGCAGCCGGGGCAGGGCCATGCTACCAGCTCCCGCCTGAGGGGGGATGGCCGCTGCCTGCGGGAAAGTGGCGGGGACATGCTCCCCACTTAGCCGGCTCCATGCCCCACCGCAGCCAGCAGCAGAACAGGATCCAGCCCAGGACGCTGCTTGAGATGAGGCCCCAGCATTTTGCCGCCCCATACATTTTGTCACCCTAGGCACCAGCTCATTTAGCTGGTGCCTAGAGCCGCCCCTGATTGTAGGTTGCTCCTCCCACACAAAAGGCAATAAAGTTACAGTTTTATTTGATCAAGGAACTCGGAGGGTAGGAGATGTAAGAGGAGTGTGGAGAAGACTAGTCATGTGGGCTTGAATCAGAATTAATCTGGGTGTGCAATGAAACTTAAAGCTATGGCCCAGAGTCATCTGATTCTGCATAAGAATGGTAAAATGACACTAGAATATAATCCAGAAATAACATTTATTGTAAGCTGCTTATGAAGAGGTCCATTTCTCAATTAATGTATTTATATAGTTCCAAACTCATTGGTGCATATATGAAATATTAATCTGACAAATATAATTCATAAAAGGGTCTGCATATGGCCTTGAGGAAAAAATTGCAGAAGATGAAATGGCCAGTGACTCTAGCCAGTAGAAGAAGCTGCAGAAGCAGCCATTCTGAGGATTTTCAGACACTCCGAGGATTTTCAACCATTTTGACTAGAGTTTCTCTGCCCTGAGATGATGGAGCAAACAGCCAATCAGCCTCCCTTTCCCTCCCTCACTGTCTCTTCATCAGAGCTTTACTCAACACCTGCCCTCTCTTTCCTCTTCTCCCCTGTGCTTTTCCCCTCACTCCATTCCCTTCAGTGCCCCCTCTTTTCTTCACCTTTCTTTCCATTTAGCTTATCCCTTCCTAACTGACCCTCCCAAAACAAAAAAATATGTGAAACATTTGCTCCCATTGTTCACGGCACTTGTGTGTTAGATCAGTTTCCCGCACACTGTGTCTGTTTTGTCAATTTACATGGTAAGCTCTTCAGGGCAGGGACTGTCTGCTACTCAGTGTTTTGCTGTGCCTAGCACAATGGTACCCTCTTCTAGGTTGATCCATGTGCACTGCCATAATAAACATGATTATTAACAATAATAATTCTGTACCCACAGCTATGTGCATTCGCAATTACTGTTGCTTGGTTGTTCTAATACCTTACCTGCAGGAACAATCAGGTCCCTAAATCTTTGAATGACCTAACTAATAAGCATAAAAGGGAGGATCAGTGCAGGCCATGGTAAAAATATGCATCTTCTACTGTCTGGTTAAATTAAACGAAAAATTGTGAAATTAAGGTAAATCACACTGATAAAAATGCTGTAATTTCTTTTTGTATTTACTATGCCGTGACCTCTAAAAAGACAGCTAATTAAATTAAGGGATTTTTTACATGTAGTTTTTAACATTTCATATTTATTTTTAAAATGTAAGCAATGTCTAGGGTTAACATTTTGTCACAGTGGTTTTTCCCGTTGATGTCACAAGATAGTTACTACCTCCTTATGGGGGTACGATTGACCTTTGGGAACCATGAAATCTACATCCAAAAGGCTCTTGATTTTTGGTTGAGATCCATTTGCACTTTGAAGTGTTAGCCAATAACTGAACTTCCTACTCAACTGAATAAGTGATGCAGCTCTGGCCATAAGCAGGGGCAGAGCAGTTCACCAAAGTAAGAAGCCACATGGTTTAGAAGAGGATGGACAGAAAGCAACTCGTTCCATGGCTCTGATACTGACACTCTCTCTGTGGCCTTGGTCAATGCACTTCACTTTCCTGCTTCTTTTTTCCACTGTGAAAAGTAGATAATGGCCAGGTCTACACTACAGATCTATATTGGTATAACTAAAAATCCACACCCCTGAGCCACATAGTTACACTGATATACACCCCCCCCCCCCCACACACACACACGTACACAGCACTATGTCAGCAGGAGACCTTTTCCCGTCGATATAGCTACTGCTTCTCAGGAAGATGAATTAACTATTCTGACAAGAGAAGCTCTCCCATCAGCATAGGAACTTCTTTGCTTAAGCGCTACAGCAGTGCAGCTGATTTGATGTAGCTGCGCCAATGCAGTGTTTGAAGTGTAGACCTGCCAAATGATACTTATGTCTACTTCAGGAGGGTGATCTGCTGATTAATTGATGTTTATAAAGTGCTAGGTATTGTCATTTCCCAGACTGATGGATAATTTAGATAGATAGATTAGGCAGAAATGGGGAGGACTGGAGAAAGACAATAGAATAGACGGTAGGTGGGAGCCAGGGGGAAAGACAAAAAAGAGAATACAACCTAAAAATTTCCACAATGCAAATTTATGGCTGATTGCACCTCTTGTCAGCCCTAAATGGACAGCAACTTGAAGCACCTAGGTTCTACTTTGCAGAAGAGGCTGATGGCCGCTCAAAGATTCCTTTGTATCATAGTAGGAGATGCCTGGTCCACTTGGAATCAAGAGAAAGGATTCTATTCCCAGTTCTATGACTGATTTACTTTGTAGGCTTGAGCAAGTTACTTAAAGTTTCCACGCTTTGCTTTCCCCTCTGTAAAAAATAAGGATATTGGCAATGAACCTCCTTTGTAAAATGGAATCACTTGGAAATCTAAGGGGGAAAACCACTATATTAGTATGGAATATTATATTCTGATAATCCTAGCCAAAATACTAAGTTTGCTTTTCTGCATAGCGTGTGGACATAGTTGACAGGAGTTGGTTAACATCAAAATTCTGATGTCAGTTACACTAATATAAGTCAAAGTATCTCCATGAAAGTCACTAGTTACTCTGGATTAATAACAGTGTAATTGAGATCAGAATCTGGTCCTAAATAATGGGGATGTGAAAAATTATTTTGGAAGCCCACTCAAAAATGATAATCCCCCTCTGCTTGGAACATTTCCAAAATATTGATGCTAGTCCACACACCATCATTAGGATTCTTCTACTTATTCTTGAGGGCAGGCAGCTGTATAATATGGGATATTTTTGGAATTCATGAACATATACACCGACTCATATATTTACTGCCACTGGAGCTTGAGCTATTATTCTTTGAAATATTTCAGCAGGAACATGTTTTCACCTTAAGGTGGAAGGGCAGACTGCAGTTAAAATATTATGATAGAAAAGTAAGCTAATAGATACTAGGTTTGGGCCTAAACCAGAAAAGTACAGATAACTGTATCAACATTTGGTAGCATTCAGATCTGGATCTATCACTGGAACCAGACTTTATCAGCACCCTCTCTAGTTGAGATACAAGAGTACTGTTTCTGGCATGAAACACTAACTTTATGTTGTGTGTATGAATCAAATTCTTTCCATTGATTTATCCATGTCTAATTTACTAATCAGTAAATGCAAAAATAATATTTCAATTACCATTGTTTTCATCATCGAGGGAAGCATTTAATATTTTAGTTTAATTGCATATATAAATAACTTGTAAACTTGACATTAATACTATGTAGTTTACAACAACTTTACCCACTAATAGGGAGATGTTTTCCTGTGCCCCTCAAAAGTGGTTATGAAAATAAATCAAAAACACCTAGTTCCAGTTGTACTCTGGGAGGTGTAAATAAAATCTTCAATGGCTTCTTTGGGAGCGAGATGGAGGTGTTTGATCACAGAACTGGGCCCGACAGTTTGTGTGCAAATTAGAAAATCCAAGCACAGAAGGTTTAAATATATATGTAAATATTATTTTTCATACAGTGTCTAAACCCAGAGGACAAAATGGAGAATGCAAACAAGAGTAGGTAAATATTTTATAGTACCATGGCAGGACAAATCTAGTGCCAAGCAGAGTGCTTAAAAGAAAAGGATTTTGATTTTGAGATAATAGTTTTTACATTAGTGAAATGTGGTAATAATGCAAAGAGGGAGTCTCAACTTGGTTAACAATATATGAAATAATTCTTAGCCCTTACATGGCATTTTTTATTTGTAGAGCTCAAGAGACTTTTGCAAAAGTGACTGAACATTATTAACCCTATTTTACAGAGATGGAAGCCAAGGCACAATGGGCCAGATTTCCAAAGTTATTTGGCATCTAAAGATGCAGATAGGTGCCTAATGGGGTTTTCAAAAATGTCTGATGTCAGGGATCAGACCCTACAGCAGAATGAATCTCCTGGAAACCCAAGAAGCACAGCTGGCCTGTGGCAGGCTACCTGATTGACTGTACCCCGTGACTGGTCAGGAAGGGCAGCTGGATGGCCCAGCAGCAGCAGCGTGTACCATGCTTGCAGCTGTACTTGCCCTAGTTCCAGTCCCTGCTCCAGCCTTCTTCCAAGTCCCTGCTCCTGCTCTGCTCCAGCCCCAGTTCCCCTTTGCCTGCTGTACTGACCTTTGGCTTGTTCCTGGACTCTGCCCATGCTGGACCCAGTTCTAACTGGTAGGATGAACTCTTGCTTTAACCCCTAGGCTAGACTGTCCATGGCATGGTCTCTTAACATTAGGTTCCTAACTCCCACTGAAGTGTTCTTGGAATGAATGGGAGTTAGGCACCTAACCTGCTTAGCTATTTTTTTCAGAATCCCAGTAGGTACCTCTCTTCATCTTTAGGTGCCTAAATATCTTTGAAAATCCAGCACAGGAAGCCTACCAGTTCCAATGAAGATTTCACACATTTATCTTGAATTTAAACATATCCTTAACTTTCTTGGGCACCTACCATCTAGCAACACCATTGAATTCAAACATTACATTTTCATCTTTGTGTCCTGGGAGTGCTGTGCTACAGTATCATCCTGAAAGGCAGATGACTATTGTATCATTTTTACCAAGATCACTATGTAGTCGCAGTCCATGAGTAAGGCTTAAAGAGCGTAAGTGTAAATAACCTGAGTTAGCGAGCCTCCCAGCCCAGGTCCACTGATTTGGGTTAGCAGGGCTCACGCTAGTGCTCTGTAACTAGATGTGTAGGCAGCACTTTGGAGTTGTGGCTCAGGCTCCTGACCTGCCACTTCAAAACACTGTCTACATAGCTATTTCTAGAGTGCTCATGCAAACCCCGCTAACCCAAGTCCATTTGCCCTGGCTGGGAGGCTTGCTTCTGTGGGCTGTTTAGACGTACCCTGAGATGCCATAGTAATATATATAATTATTGTTTTTAGACTGAATTAAACAAGTGCATTTTTGGTAGGAAGGTGATCAGAATATTAATTGTATTATAGTACCAGGCAGATTGTAATGCAGCCATTGCTGTTTTATAGACAATCTTACAATGCAGGGAGTTACACTCTACTGTATTTCTACTCTGTATTTACCAAATCACCAGTTAGGAATAGTAGGGCTGTATCTTTTGCCCTCCTCTGTTGAAAATGTAAAGAACTGTATGACTGCTAAGTATTGTTATTTTTGTCCCTAGCCTCATTGCCTTACATGCCTACAATCAACATGTAATTGACTGTATCAACAGAAAAGATCAGAGGTAGGGAGAGTTACATACTGAGATAGTGAAAACTAAATGTCTAATCCCCAGAGCATTTTTAAATCATTTAGATCATCTGAGGATGGGTGAAAATAGGCCAGATTTCCCATTTGTTTTGAAATGTTCCGTCTCTTTGTGTATTCTGGAGAAGAAATCAAGGACAGGAGAAAGGTAATAATCATGACACTCTCGCCAAAGGCTGATCATTTCCAGGGCTTGGTTCTTCACACCCTGAGCCTGCAGGTGCCAACAGAACCTTCCCCTGGAAAGTCCTCGTACCAGGCTCCAGGGAAATGGGGGCAGGATTATAAAGGAACTAGAGAGGTGATGTTCAACTGATGGTCCATGGACACTCAGCCAGCAGCTTCCAGGACAGATATCCCCTGAAGTCCCCACTCCACCTGACTCCAGGTCAAAAGGAGCTAGATTTAAATAAAGCTGCTATGGGATGAATCCAGCTGCCATGCCATACTAATCTGCTTCTGCAGTCTCTATAACTTCAGCAGCCCAGTAACATCTGCACAGCTTTCCCCCTTCAACAGTACTTTCCCTTTCCACCATGTTTTTTATCTCTTTTCTCCCTTGCCTCTTTCCCAGCCTCCATTATTTCCTCAGTTTCCCCTTATTCTTATTTCCTCTCTTCCATCTATTTTTGTTTTCATATATCCAAATTTCCAGCCCTCTAATATTCAGGAAGTACAAAGCAGTTGGAAATCTGCCATAAGAGACCTGCTGTCTCACATAGTGGAATACACAGGTGATGGAAAGCTACTGTTGGCAGCTCCATCCAATTCACTCACATCACCCCCGTTCCCTCACAGCATGGCAGGCATGCCAGGAGTGGGCCAGGAGTTGGACGAGTCTTTGTTAGAAAGATATGCTCTCTGGTGATCCACAGCTTGCATAACTGTCCTTCAAGGGATAATTCCTACTGATGTAACTTAAAACAGCCATCAAACCCCAGGGTCCATCCTCCAGTTTTGAGAGAGTGGAAAGGTGACTCAAAGGACATTCCTCAAGCCATCCTTGGGGATCTGCACTGATATCAACTCAGTGAGACCCAGGGATCTGGCCAATAACCTCTTAAGAACATAAGACTATAAGAGCGGCCATACTGGGTCAGACCAAAGGTCCATCTAGCCCAGTATCTTGTTTTCTGACAGTGGCCAATGCCAGGTGCCCTAGAGGGAATGAACGGAACAGGAAATCATCAAGTGATCCATCACCTGTCACCCATTCCCAGCTTCTGGCAAACAGGTTAGGGACACCATCCCAGCCCATCCTAGCCAATAGCTATTGATGGACCTCCTCCATGAATGTATCTAGTTCTTTTTTAAACCCTTTTATAGTCTTGGCCTTCACAACATCCTCTGGCAAAGAGTTCCAAAGAGTTGACTGTGCGCTGTGTGGAAAAAAAAAACCCAAAACTTATTTTTGTTTGTTTTAAGCCTGCTGCCTATTAATTTCATTTGGTGACCCCCTAGTTCTTTTGTTATGAGAAGAAGTAAATAACACTTCCTTATTTACTTTCCCCACACCAGTCATGATTTCTTTTCCTATTTTTTCCTCCTTCTCTCTCACTCTCTGATCTCACAAGTCATCTCATGTGTACTCTTCCTTCAACTCTCTGAGGCTGCTGACATCACTCCTAATCTAGGCCTTCGGTGTATCCCCCAAACTATCCCTAGTGTCCCTTCTTCCCTTCCTCCTCCATTCTCTCTACCCCTGTACCCACAGCCTCTCTCCTCCATCTGAAATGCCCTCATTTTACTAAAAAAGAAAACAACAGAACATCAGGATATGCATAAAATCAGCCACAGTAACCATATAATTATTTTCACTCTACACTGCGGCTTGTTGCTCTCACTTACTTTGTCATTTTTCATATTAGACTGTAAGCTCCTCAGGGAGGGGACCATGTAAGTGATTTGTTCTGTGAAGTACCTTCAACACCTTAATAAGTAACACATAATAATAACCATTAGTGAGGTAGTGGGATCAATAGAAACTACCGATTATCAGCAATTAAAACTGTAGCCACAATAAGGTTAATTTAGAGAACCCTTTCCTTTAGTTCCTTTCTAATTAACAAGGCAGGACTCTTTATTCCACATAAAATACAGTACAGTAGCCTTTAATATTCCACACTCCTCTTCCCACCCAGAAAGCACTCATTAGAGAGATCTACAGCCCCTCCATCTAAGTGGCCCAGAGCTAACAGACATGGATCTGGATTCTGATCATGCTTAAGGTCAAGGGTGTTTGGATTTGAGATTTTGGATCAATCCACTGTAGATTGACATAGATGGAAGTAGGAGCCAGAGGGTTGGATTTTCAAAGGAGCCTAAGGGAGTTCAGTCACCCAACTCCTATTGAAATTCAATGGGAGTTAAGTGCCCAACTCCCTTAACCCCCTTTGATAATCCCAGCCAAGTTTAAAATCCAGATCCGGAATTTCATCTCAGACAATGTTCAGAGGTGTTTGAATGTAGGGTTATGTTTGGGGCTCATCTGTACAATTTAGAACTAGTCTGAAGAAGTTCAGGAAGACTCAGTCACAAATGTGAAGAGAGTGGAGTATTTCATAATGGGTATCAAGGTGGCCATCTGGTATTAAGGAGTTATTTTCCCCAGTAATGACTAGGTATATAATATATTTCCACTCATTATCCATTAACATTTTACTCTATTTACGTCCTTATCCAAAGCTATGATATAATTATTCTTTAAAACTTTAATTATAATGAGTATGACACCATAATGTTGATGAAAGGCCTTTAAATTCAGTTTTAAGACATGGAGTTTTCAGAGTTAATAGTAGAAAGATGTTCTATTTATTACAACAAATAAAGTGTCTTGATTGAAAATATTGATAGAGACACGTTAGGCACAGATCATTATATAATTCTAATGCACACATCAATTTAATCTTCGAACACTTCCCATTTCCCTTAGATTTTTTTTCTCTCCTCCTCCATTCAAACCTTCCTGCATTCTACTATAACATTTGTCTCTAAAGGTTAGTCTTCAGACTTTCCCCCAATGACCTTATATTGTGTCCCATTTATAAAGTGAAGTAAATTATGGGCTCAATCACTTGCATGCCTCTGTGGCATGCACTTGCCCCTTCACCCATTAACCTGGACACTAAGTAGCTAAACTAGGACATTATTTCAAAACAAACTTGCTTTATTTCAGTGGAACAAATGCTGCTTTTAGTTGTTATGCTGTTGGATCTTGATGCATTATAGAGTTTCAATAACATTTGATTTACAGCATTATATCAAGGACATTCCTACACTGTTAACATACATTAAATTATGCTTGTGCAGCCACACAGGTTGGTTTCACATGTTGCATTACAACACTGTGTGGTTTTGCTGATAGAGTTTTGTGTTATGCCACCATGTGATCAGACATGTACTGAGCAAGATCACTGAGCCAGATTTTACAACACAGAGTTGATGATCGCATTTACCCATGCTGCACCATTTCCCAGTGTCTCACTCCTTTCAATTCTCCGTCTGCAGCCAGCATGTGGCTCTGATAATTGGCTTTTGTTTGGCATCTTCCCTGAAGTTAATATTGAGTGGGAGTGTAGCGCTGGCTTCTGTTGTGCTTTTATGTTGGGAGGAGGTAGTGTGGCTTCGGCCACAACCCCAGCAGTCAGCTTCTGGGCAAGTCTTAATACTCACATCTTCCTGGTGTCTTTATACAGGGATTGTGTTCTGTGTTTCTGACTGGTAAGCACTCTCCCAGGCGCTACGTAGACATACCATTGCATTGTGTGTTTGCCATGTTTGTTCGCAGTGCTGAGCAGAGAAATGACCACTGGGGTCAAAATTTTTGGCAGAGGGACCTTGGCAGTTGTCTATTCCCAGGCTGGCTAACTTGTGACTGGAAAAGCATCGCAATGCTGCCAATCCTTTGAAGAAGATGGATTCCCATGAATGGGTGTGACACCCTGTACCCCATGTTCACCACTTTTACAGGGTTATGTTATATTTTGTATAAAGTATGCCTTGTGAAATATCATTTGAAAACTCATAATCTGCTGAATATTATTATCCAGTTGAAATGTGTGTAACAACACTGCATGTAAAATTATGAGATTTTGCTTTATGGTTCTGTGGCACCTTTAAGACTAACAGAAAACTAACTTCTGTTAGTCTGAAAGGTGCCACAGGACCCTCTGTTGCTTTTTACAGATTCAGACTAACACGGCTATCATACTTGACTGCTTTATGGTTGTTACTGCAACATATTGTAGTTCTAGGTAATGCCCACAAACCAATTTCTCAGAGAAAAAGACACCCTAGCAGATCAGCAGAGTACTAAAGAGCCACTGCCAGCTTAATTGGAAATTCTCCAGCAGGGGAGGGGAATTGCAAACAAGACATTTACAATTCATTTGAAGGACAGTTTAGAGCTCACATACGCAAAGGCACTGTCTGCCCCCATGACCCAGCAAGGATTTTTCCAGCACACCGGATTGGGGTATAAGAAGGGGGGAATGTCCCTAGCTACCCCTCTCCTCCTTTTATCTGTCTGTTCATGACAAAAGCAACTATCAAAGCACTGAGCAAAGGGTGGGGAGGAGAGTGGTCCCAGGGTGGAAGATGATGCAGCCTTTAAAATGTATTGCAGCTCATATTGAGCCCAGCGTTTTGCTTTTAAGCCTAACAGCTTTGGTAAAGTTTAGGAATAAGCTTGCATATTTATCCTTTTATTTCTTTTGTAACCAATCCTTACTTATATGCATTTATACTCATAATCACATAAAATCTGTCTTTCTCTAGTTAATAAACTTGTTTTATTGTTTCATCTAAACCAATGTGTTTTGATTGAAGTGCTTTGGAATCTCTATTGAGGTCAACAAGCCTGGTGCATAGTCATTACCCATGGTTGGAATTATGGACTATCTATGAGTTTATATTGTCCAGGACGGTTCTGAACAGAGGTAGATGAACATTTCTGGGGAGCAAGGCTGGGGCTGAGGGATATGCGGATGTTGCCCTGTATGTAATTCATGGGTGGCTGGGCATAGCTAGCATTCATGTACTCACCTGCAAGTGATTTTATATGCTAGTGGCTGTGTGTGAGCAGAGCCTGGAGGTGTTGCTGGTGACCAGCAAAGCAGTGTAAAAGGCATCACAGGCTGGAGAGCTAAGGGGACACAGCAGTCCAGCAGATCAGATTGCACTCTGGGGAACGTCACACCTCTGTCCACATGTTTTTGACTGATTCTGTGTTGCAGTATTGTCTTCAAGGATGGGGCTTTGGCATGGGCCTAAGGAATCCTGACTCATACCAGTGACTCCATCATATCTTGTGCATCAGTGTAATTTGGTGGCACTTGTCCTGCCGTTTGTGCTACCATCATTGTAAGATCCAACTGACTATTTCTACTGCATGGTTATCTGTGAATGGCTGTCTCCAATATGCATTTGACAGAGCATATTTGCAGCCAAATGCCCAGCAATTCGGTGTCTCTCAGCAATCTTTAGTGCACACACTGCTATGGTCATGTTGTGTGTGTGGAGGGTTTAAACTGGATCTCTTTCTCTGCAATTCAGACCTCCTCCTGGGCAGCGTTCCTTCCCTTTCGTCGTGTCCCTATGCTTGTCTGATATGGCATCCTTCAGGGATAAACTGCTAGGTAAAGCACTGGTTGATGATGGACGTGGGAATGGTGGGTACAACCATGGATAAGTGGCACATCTACACTGACAAAGCTTGGGGTCTTTTGCACCTGTTCCTTTCTATTCTGTCAATTGTCATGAGAGCCTGGCTATAGATTTGTGACATCTTAATATTGCTATGGTTTATTTGAACTCTCAGCTATTACCAGTTTGATGCTGCACTGCACTCTGTACTGTGTGTTTCATCCTTCTTACTCCTCTTTAGAGAGCCTTTAGCTATCATTAATGCTCACACTGTTGCTTAATGGCCCTACTCTGCTGTTGCCCATCACTGTGTATTTTTCCCCACTAATTGTCTGCCAGATTATTGTCATATATTAGCTTGGAAAGTTTTGCTACTGACTTCAAAGTGCTCAGGATCAGGCCCTACCTGAGGTTCTGCTGTAGGATTGGTAGGTTCAACAACACAACATTCCTTCTTTCTCCTGCACTATCATGTGCAATTGGGCTGCAGCATACAGGAAGGGTTCAGACTGCATTTTACCACATACTGGATAAGCCTGTACTTCATTAGGGATGAGATTCTGCACCACTCTTCCAATAGATGCAGCATAGAACTTGCAGCTCAGGAGGAGTGAGGCTAGGTGGCTTTAAGCTACCTTTACCACCTCCTGATTATGGGCTGTTTCCGGGGCTGAAGTGACCTCTAGCATAAATGCCGACAGCCTGGGTAAAAGCCTGCCCCTCACCGGCACCACTCCCACTGAGTTCAGTTGACCCATAATTTAACAGCACTGAAGAGCTCTCTAAGTTACAGCAGTTTTCGGCTGCCTATGGGCAGAAGCACTTGCCAGCCTCTGCTTCAGCCCTGTCCCAGCCTGCTTCTCCCAGCCCCAGTCTAACCCTTGGCACACCGTCTACACCAAGGCATGTGATGGGGTCCTCCTCAGAGGACAGCCATCCAATTCCTGTGCTGCAGGAACTCTCCCAGACCTTTATGCTGCTTTTGTCCTTTTATCTGACATAAAGGGGCCAGAACATGGGGGGAGAATCTTACTCTATGGATGAAATCCTGGCCCTATTAAGATCAGTGGGAGCTTTGCTATTGGTTTCATTAGGGCCAGAATTTCACCCTATATGTAGACTTCTATCATTCAAAGTACCGATTACTCATATGCACAGTGTGATGTTTCTAGGCAGGATCACACCCTTAATTATCTGTCTTTTGAGCCATGATGATTTTGTCCTGTCTGTAGTTACACTAAGTCTTCATTACTTCTAAATTTTCCTTTTACGTATGAGGCTACACTCCCCCTTTCTGTTTTATCCCGATCTTTATTAAACAGCCTACAGTACAATTTCCCCTGTGCTTCAGTCTCCCCCATATATTTTAAATTGACATTTTTTCCTTGTATTCAAATAAGAGAAGAATAAGAGATCATTCAGGAACTTCCCTTAATTTATTCATAGCATTTAATTTCTACAGTAATCAATACATTGTTCTGAGATTTGTGTAGACATCTCTCAGCATATATACACACACAAGGTCGATATAGCTATTAATAGATATATACACACATGCATTTTGTCCCATTACAACTATTTGTAAACACACCCACACACACACCTACCTGTAGGCTTTATGTCTATCATTGATTTTTAAAAAGGAATAGTACCATTTATTTATTAATTAGTATTTTTTAATTCTTTAACTAGGAAAGTTACTTATGAAAATACTGCTTGAGTATACCTCATGAAAACAAATGACATTATAAACATGAAGCATGCCACCAAATGTGTAATACTTCACCCTTCCTAAAAATCCATCAGTCTGATGAAACATCCTGCACTGGTTGATTCAAACATTCATGACAGCTCAGATACTTTTCACTCTTAATTTAAAATAATATAAACTTCCATGAAATGTGAACTTTTAAAAAAAGTTCATTCTAGAGAAGAGTTGTCCTCTTTATATTCTTTTTTGACAAGTGTGCGCAGCCATATCTTGCAATGTTTAAATCATATGTCTGTGCAGTAGTCCAAAATTACTAGTGATGTGTTTCTACTAAGCCTATCTTTGTAAAGAGACGAAAGACAGTTTCCTTTGCCATCAAGTCTTCTAACTGTATGATTTAATAGTAACCTTGCAAATTACAATATATTAATGTGTTCTACAAAATTACTTCCTTCAACCATATGCCATTAGATAACTTATATACAGTATATTTCTGCACTATATTATTAGCCACCCCTAAATGATAATAGGAATAATCAGAAGGAGTGAATTTGATTCTCCAGTGTCTAATGGATTTCTAATTTAAACACTATGTAACTCTTATATAAATTGTCCAACATATTAAGTACTTTTTCCATCATAAAATCAACATGATATTCTAAAATTGCATTTTGCTTTTTCACAGGCCAGGTCACTTTAATGTTTTAGCATTATCTAGCAATCAACTATTTAGTAGTTTAGTTATAAATCAATCATTAAGGATGCATTACCTTCATTTTCCTTGTGTTTTCACTAACACCCTGTCATCTTCAAACTATTTTTGTAACCTATTAAGTCTGTTGCTGAGGTCTGAGTATATCTATTGTTAGACTCAAATGTACCATCAAGGTAACAACTTAGACAGCTAAAATGAATCACTGATTAAAAATTAGGTGAACAGCGAAATCCCAAATACTAAGTTAGTTCTCGCCTTTGTCTGTTACTAGGAGTAAGTGGTCAGAGCTTCTTCACTTAACTGAGGCAAAATATTGCTTTGAAGGATAATTGCTAAATCCATCCATAACATTTGTTAGGAAGTAGATCTGGGTAAATACTGTTAAACCTTTTCAGCACATTTTTTCAGCACATTTTCTATGGTTGTATTAGGACCATCTGTTTGTTCTGTGTTTGTACAGCACCTACCACAGTAGGTTACTGGGTGCTTCCACAATACAAATAATAAAGAAGAAAGAATAATTCTAATCCATATGTTTACTGGCAGGAGTGTTCACCCAAACAGCACATTTTAAGCACATATTCCAGGGTGCGGGGGCAGGTCACCAGTGCACAACGGCTTAATTTTAGATCTGCTTCTCCCTCACCTGCAGAGGTGCTCAACAGAAAAGATAACCATTGGCTGCATGGCAGAGGAGAAGTAGGATTCCACACTTGGGGGTCATTTCATCAGATTGAATTCCAGACTGATTGCACTTCTATTTCCTTTAAAGCTCATGTGTTGCCTGACCTATTGATTGTGCATTAGTTATACTGACCAATTAAAATGCCAATTAACCTCATGACCAGACCCAGAAGTATGAGTTATTACAATGGCCTTGGTGTGCAAAGGAGAGACAATCACACTTAGGAAAGGCATTCTGTCCTTGCAATATTTTTCTTAGCACAATTAGCAAAAGGACAAACACTCCAACCCAGCAAAGGAGGCAGAGATAATACAGAATGATAAAAAAAAACAACAGAGTCTGAGCATCTATATACTCACCATCCCTCGTGGAAAAACCCAAAGTGTCACTTACATCCTCACCAGCATCCTCACCATGAGTAGTCATGCTGCCATCTCCCCAGGCACTGATGCCCACTATGCCTAATGCATATTCAGTAGGGAATTTCAGCTGCTTTTCCTTATCTTTATTTCCTCACCATACTAATGTTGGGGTGCCCTTCTCCCATAGGTTACTAGGCCTTTTACTTCAAGCTTATTAGCATATACATCAATTAGTCAGTATGGTATACTAACTAACTAATTGAACATCTGCTGATATTCCTAACTTAAAATATCTAAAGCTGTTATAAACTGGCACCTTGTGGTTACCTGTCAGCAGTTTAGCAACACTTACCTACAACATCAGTCTATCTTGTAACACATTATGATATAAAGTTATTTGTGGGTTAGTTACTTATGACAAGTCTTTAGATCTTGTGCTTTAGTTGGTTTGGCTAAGCTATTATCTTAACAGGCTTTAGACCTGTAGGCTTTTGCATTACTGCCTTAATACACACCTGTGTCTTGTCCACCTATACCTAGAGGCTACACAAAGTAACTTGTTTTGCTCTCATGTCAAAAACATCCCTTGAGAAAAGCACCTTGCTTACTGCAACTGTTTTTTTTTTTCTGCTCAGTGTAATTAAGTCAATCAAACAAACAAAAAATGCTCCCTTAAATTCTACCAGATCAACAACCTTTAGGGTAGCCCTGGAATGGAAGTTTTGCCATTGACCAGAATTTCACCAAGGGTGTATTACGATATTTGCTTATTACATTATTCATAACTCTCCCCCCGTAACCTGGCTCCCCCTGCCTGTTTGTTGTTCCCTCTTGCTTCTTATCTTATATTTTTGTCTTATGAATCTATGTCCTTGTGAACCCTTTGTCTTACAATGCCTAGCATATTGGGCCCCTATCCATATTGTCGAAGTACAAATAAGCTTTTTTTAAATTTTAAAACTCTTTATATGGAGGGGCTAGCCCAGGGGTTGGCAACGTTTGGCACGCAGCTCGCCAGGGTAAGCACCCTGGCAGGCCGGGCCAGTTTATTTACCTGCTGACGTGGCAGGTTCGGCTGATCGCGGCCCCCACTGGCCGCGGTTTGCTGTCCCTGGCCAATGGGGGCGTCGAGAAGCGGCGCGGGCGAAGGATGTGCTGACCGCGGCTTTCCGCCGCCCCCATTGACCCGGGACTGTGAACCGCACCCAGTGGGGGCCGCGATCAGCCGAAGCTGCTGCGTCAGTGGGTAAATAAACTGGCTCGGCCCGCCAGGGTGCTTACCCTGGTGAGTCGCGTGCCAAACGTTGCCGACCCCTGGGCTAGACAGACTTAATCTCCAGTTCAGACAGAATGGAAGACAGTTATCTCCCAAAAAGAGGCTCTATCTGTGCACAAGTAAGGAACCAAGTACTGCTTCAGAGTTTTCATTTAAAAAAACCAAAACACCATACATAATTTCTCATGTTTTGTACCCGCCCTGAATGTTTCTCATAGTGTGTATCGGGGATAGCATGGGGATGGCATATACAGTGAGGGTTGTGGCATAAAGACTGGTCACAATTTTTAAAAAAGCTTAAAAACTTTCAAAGGAGCTTTTCTAAACAAAAAGTGATCACAAGCATTTTGAGAATTGAAACAAAGAGCTAGATTGTGTTTTTTTGAGCCATAGCCCTGCACAGGGAGTGTTACAGAGCTGCACCATGTCAAAGGAAGGGCAGCAAAGGCATAGTCTTCTGATATTGTCCTGAGCGTATGATAGGTGAGAAATCTGTTCCAATCCAGGTTGAAAGGAGTTACCACATTGGTGAGCAAAGAACCAGTGTGGGAGTGGAGAGATGGCCCTGCCTCTCTAATCCAACTTTAGAGTTTTGCTCCATGCTGGGTGAGCGGGAACAAAAAACTAGAGCTGGGCAAAAAAATTCTGACTGAAACATTTTTCAGCAAAAAAATGAAGGTTCAGTGACACCAAAACATGATGCAAATTCATGTCAGTTTTGCTGAACAGTTTCAATAAAAAAACCCTTAAACGCCCCCCCAAATAAAATATTTCATTGATGTTTTCAAACGAAAATATTTGAATTTTCAAAACGACTTCTTGTTTTGAAACTTTCTTTAATTTTATATTTTTTTAAATTTAAAAAAAAAAAAAAGTCAACATTGAAAGGAAGCATGTTTCAACCAACCTGAAATTATTTGTTTTAAATTTATCTTTGTTTGAAATTACCAGCAAATCAAAAAAATCAATTCTTCATGCAGCTCTAATGAAATGCCCTACACTGGCCAAAGGGCAAGGACTGTTGTTGTGTGAGACCCTTGCACAGCCACACAAGGAAAAGGGGAACTTCCAGCTCATCCCTCCTCAGCCAAATCTGGGCTACATATAATCTAACCCTAGGTTTACAGGGCCAAATTCTGCATTCCTTACTCAGAATTTTGCCTTTGGATCTGACTCAAAGCTTTGAAAATGACAGCATGGATTCCAAAGTGATGTTTGTGAGTTAAAAGCTCATTCTCTAAACAGAGTTCTCAAACTGTGGGTCAGGACCCCAAAGTGGGTCATAATCCCATTTTAATGGGGTTGCCAAGGCTGGTGTTAGACTTGTTGGGGCCCAGGGAGGAGTGGCTCAGGTTTTGGCTTTAGCCTTTGGCAGTGGGGCTCAGGTTACAGGCCCTCCCACACAGAGCTGAAGCCCTTGGGCTTCGACTTTGGCCACCCAACCCTGGGATGGTGGGGCTTTGGCCACCGAGGCCAGGGCGGTGGGACTTTGCCCCCCAGCCTGGGGCGGTGGGGCTCAGGCTTTGCTTTGAGCCCCCCTCCTGAGGTTTTGTAATATTTTTTGTTGTCAGAAGGGGGTCACGGTGAAATGAAGTTTGAAAACCACTGTGAAACAATGCAAAAACATACAGCTTTTGCAATATGTCCATCCCATATTTAATAGCTATAATATACCAGTTGGATATGCTTTGGTGTTGTAATAGCAAATAGTTCTCTTCATCATGACTCCTTGTCCCTGCATAATAAGAGACTTGTTTTTCTCATCCTTACATAATTGTCACTCTTTTTCTTCTCATCTGTTCACCAAATTAAAAAAAAAATAAAAGAGAGAGAGAGAGAGGATTATTGATAGATTTGCCTACAAGTCTGTAATGGCTCATCTTCTTAATGGTTTGTGCTTTGATCTTCTCTTTCCCTGGCTGCACTATTGAACACTCATGAGTGGGACCATTAGCCCTAACCACCGGTTCTCACTTAACAATAAGAAAAATTGACAACCAGGCCTTGTTTTCAGAATTAATTCTTAGTAGTGGGTCTGAGGGTCCCCTCCCACTACAGTATTTTTGTTGTGACTCTTTAATGCTCACATTACAGAGTACAAAAATATCTCATTCATTGGGAAACCAGGTCCATTCACGTACAGTACTGTCAGAATAATAGAGAGCTTCCATTGACAATGAACATTTGAAAATTGCACTATGCGAAAAGGGAGAAAGAGTTGAAGCAAAATTCCTGAAATTTTAAAGATAAAAAAATATTTCAAGGACCATGTTGTCATTTATGTAATGCATTTGGAAGTGTCAGGCTGACTGGTTCCAGTTCTGTCACCCCATCTCCACTAGGCCATGATGTCTCCAATTCCCATAGACTTTTTTCCCATTTCCTTTCCCCTATCACAATAGATCACTTGGAGGATTTTTTTCACAAGATCTGTCTATGGAGCATCCCCATGTGCATGTGGATTTCCTCTTTTCCGCATAGAGGGGAGGAGGTAGGGTTTTAATTACCTCTGCTTTACTGCCCCCCCAGCCTTCAGCCATGAGGAACATTATGGTGTTGGCTGTTTGGTGTGTACTTTAAAGCTGAAAAGCACCACATCATATTATGCTATATGTCAAATCACCAGGTGGAATGAGCAGAGGCACTGTGGGCTGGAATCATTTGCACCTGTGTAAACTGAGAGCACAGCAGGTTTATAATGCTAATAAATATTTTTGTCCGGTATCTATTAAAAAGGGGCTTGCGCTGGATGTTTCAGAGGAACACGACCCCACTGCAGCTGCATAACACAACACAATTAGCTTATTCATGGCTATGTACTAGTCCCTTTATCTAAAATAATAGCTCAGACAGTCATAGGGGTGGCATTTTCAAAAGTGCTTAGCAATGATCTTACTTTGCTCCCGTTGAAGTCAATGGGAACAGAGCTACGGCAAAGCTGGGTTGCTCCTGAACATCACTGTATCTCTGCATCAGGAGTAAAATGAGTATTTTTATACATGTTTTTTTGCTTATAGATCACCTGTTTCCCTGGCTGTCTTTTATTAGTAGAGATCCAGTAGGCCATTCAGTTGCATGCAATATTTATTTAAATAAATGGAGATATTCCATCTCCTAGAACTGGAAGAGACCTTGAAAGGTCATTGACTCCAGCCCCCTGCCTTCACTAGCAGGACCAAGTACTGGTTTTGCCCCAGATCCCTAAGTTCCCCAAGGATTGGGCTCACAACCCTGGGTTTAGCAGGGCAATGCTCAAACCACTGAGATATCCCTCCCCCCATTTATTTATTTCTGTTTCGTTTTGTCTTGGTGGCTCTGTTCTGACCGCTCCCCACATGTCAGTATGAAAGGGCTATAGAGCCCTTGATACAAATTACAGGAAACTTCCACATTTTGGGGAGGAAGGACTTTGGACCGAATGTCCTGCCACCTTCACTTTTCTGGGTGTCTCCTTGTTCAGACCAGCTTTGTCACTGCTCCCCTGCTTTTTCCTGGAACCTTTGTTGTACTACAGCCCAGTATTTGGATACCCATTCTGGCATGCTGTGCCATCCATTTATTGTTATTATTTCTGTACTGAAATGAGTATACAGTATATATTCTATCATGCATTAGGCTGGGCTTCTTTTTCCTTAACCCAGTCATGCACGAATCACTGACAGAATGATTAACAACGGGCCACGATGTGCGGTTTGATTCTCATTTTACACCTGCATAGAAGTTCAATTGGAGACATCACTGTTGTTATATGTGCCTAGCATTGTCATTTTGAAGAAACTCAGTGATAAAGGTCTTCCCCAGCTTATTTGCTCTTTTGCAGCAGTCTGTATGTAATTTTTAGGACCCTTCAAATCTTTCAGCTTCCCCATAGGAAGCAAATGGTTTACCAAGACATGCGTATTTTTTTAAAATCTTTCACAGCAGAACAACCAAATAAATACATAAATAAAATCATTACATGTAAATTGCCATCCATTATCATAAATAATCTGCTATGGATTTCCTTTGTGGCTAATAATGGAAGCCAAATATGTAATAATACTATTTGTAGTCAACCATAATGAGAAACAAGGATACCATTTACTGTAATAATCAACTACCAGCATGGTATAGAGAGAAACTTTAAAAGGTAATTGAACAGTACTAATAGAAAGATTAGGCTAAAGTTCATAAACCAGTTGTATTGACTGAAGAAGAAAAACCAGGCCCTTGGCAATGTTGTCATTTAATTGACCACCCCTTGTCATTTTATAATGGATTCAGCTAAGGCGTTTTTTTTTTTTTTTTTTTAGGTAACCCATGTACAGGACATTACAGTTTCTGCTGCAGACTCTGCTTTGATGGTTTTCATTATAGTTACTTTCTTAGATTAGGCTTAAATACTGTGATGCTTTGTTCCTAATGCACATTAATATTCCATCGGTACCTCTTTTTCATAGAAAAAATGTGGGACTATTTCATTAGCCTGCTGGATCGGAGATCCTGTTTGGAATGCATATTTCTGTGTCTGCTGTAGAGAATGCATAAGACAGAATGTAGCTGACAAGTGACAGGGCGATAGTAATTAAGTACAGATAATGTGAGCCACCCATTCAGTCTATGTATCTCAAAAGTACCAGCAACTGTATCAAGAGACAAGGGAAAGATAAATGGCACAAAGAACATTTTAAAATAAATATCTCTGAAGGGGTGGGGATAGGTATCATACTCATTTGTATTTCCCAAATCTTGCCTTTCTTATTTATTTGAATTACAGTAGCATGCCAAAGTCCCAATCAAGGATTAGGGCTCAGGAGTGCTGGGTGTTGTACAAACATATACTGCAAAAGGACAATACATGCCCTAGACAGGTAAGGGTGAAATCCTGACCCTATTGAAGTCAGCTGGAGGAGTTTTACCATTGACTTCATAGGGCCTAAGATTTCACTCCTAGTGTGTAAGAAGAGGCAACATGTCCATGGAACAGACAAATGAACAGGGGAGAGGAGGCTGAGGGAACATTAAAACCAGCCCATTTTGTATAATACATGGCAATCTCATTTTGCCACAGGCTTAACCATTTTTAGACAGCTCCATACTGCAGGCAGTGCAATTCAGTTAAGTCTTGAGGAGAATAAGGTGAGGACTTTACAGATCTGTTTCAGGGCACTTTTTCCCCTACTCAGAGAGAGGTACAGGGAAAAAGGAAATAAAAAAGGTGCTTATGAGTGAAGCAAGCAAGCAAGTATTCAAGCTGGCTCTGCCTAACTTATAAGGGAGTTGAGGGGCTTACAACAGCTGCTTAATGGTATCTGATAGGACCTGTCAGAAATGTCATATGAACTACATTCTTCACAGATAACCAAGTGGAAAAATGACACTAACCTGTGTCACAACAGGTGGCTGCTGGGCGACAAAATACATTGGACTACCCAACTATCAGCTGAAAGATGCCATGGAACTTCTGACTATCCATGACAGGAAACAGATATTTGCAAAACGGGAGGGACCATAAAAGCGGACATGAAGCCACATCAGGATTTCTCTTTCAAAAAGAAATTACTTTCCCTAGGAATGGGCCAACAAAATTGAATCTCCCATAGTTTTCCTAGGAGCTTGGGTTGTGGATGAAATGTCAATGAAAACAGAACTCGCAATAAACCCAAAACATGCACATTTTGCTTTGAATGCAAATGTTTTCCCCAAAGATATCCTGAATGAGCACATAGGTGAAATGTTTTCTATGCTCTGAACAGGATCATTAATTGATTCTACCGTTACTGTCACATTTCAGAGATCCTGAAATCTGCAATTAAAGGGCAAACATCAGATTAATACTTGGTAAACAGTTATTGGCTTTGCAAATAAAGAAATGAAGCAAAGAACTGCACCACCTTGTATAGTATGGACCTCAAGACAGCCTTCAAGCAAATCTTCTCTGGAAAAGGTTATGTCAGACCTCAGGTAATGTCAAATGGAAATCACTTTCTACTTCTGGTTAAGAGTTTTTGGTCATATAAACATTGAAGATCCTATGTTCCACAACAGAGCCAAGAGCATGACTTGCAGCATTACAGAATGACATACAGTTCTTCAGGCTGGTATTTCATTTGAAATAACTTGACTATGAGAAATACTATACAAAAGTAACAAGCAACTGTATTTCAGTGAAGATGAAGATGCAAACAGAGCAGCCTCTATACCTTCTACAATGCCTCTAAAATATTGGGCATTGTAGGAAACACTAGATTATCCCCATCTTTCCTTGTATAAGAATTTAGTACTCATGAAGATGCCAAACTCTTTATTGCAAAGTAAAAGACTCAATTTAGCATGGAACACTCTTAATACAGGCAACAACATTGCAAGTTTTATTGCTAAAATACCTCCATTTTTTGTTTGCTTCTTTTCCTGCAGGGACCATTTCTCTGTGTGAAAAATTTGTTATCAGAGCTGGATAAAATATTCTGGATATAGTTTCATGAAAATTTTGAATTTAAAAAAGCACCCTCCTGTAGCTGAATAACCCAATGCATTTAAAGGTCAGGATCTCTTGTCCTATGTCTACCACTCAGGACCTTTCATCCTACCTCTACCACTCATTAGCCTGAATAGTACTTTTGCAAATATATTATATTTGATCAACAATGTTTAGCTGTGAAGTAGGGAAATATAATTATTAGAGCTGGGCAGGAAAGGGATTTCCCATCCCGGGAGAATTGTCAAGATTTTGACATCTTTTACAGTCTCAAAATGGGACAAAAAGTTGATGTCTTAAAAATGGTTGAAAAATGATAATCCGGGGGAAAAATGGATCAGGTAAATTGAAAACTTTAATTTAGATAATTTCAAAATTTTTCATTTCAATTTTGACCTTTTTTATTTTTAGCTTTTTTAAAGCACAAAATAACTAACCTTTCAAAAAAAAAAGTCATTTTGAATCAAAAACATTTGTTTTGAAAATGGTAGAAAAAAGGTATTTTAACCGTTTCACATTTTTTCCAAATGTTTTTTTCAAATTGGGAGATTCATCAAAACCATTTTTCCCAGGAATGGTTTCAGTTGCAATGAGTTGACAATTTCTGACCAAATAAACTTTCAGTCACAAAATTCCCCACCAGCTCTAATAATTATGTCTGTGTGACAGATATGGCAGTATAGGTGAGTGAGAATAATTAGATCTCAGGTCTTCTTTATTACTAATATTTATTATTTCTATAGTTTCCTGTGAGTACAAGATCCTAAGTCTACTCTACTGTAGTCCAGTGATTAGGTGAACGACTGAATAAAGAAGCCTGGTTTCTAACCTTGGCTCTGAAACTGGTTCGCTGAGCAACCTTGGTCAAGTCTCTGAACCTGTGTTTCCCTATACTTGAAATGGAAATAATGATACTTACACCTACTTCCTGCTTCATAACTTAATCATGTTTTTAAAATGAATAGTATGTGCTAAGCAATATTAAGGCCAGTGAGAGGAAGAAATAGAACCCAGGAGAACCTTGTGCTTCACCTTCTGATTAACTACGAGGTGGTTTAGGTGAAAGAGGCAAGGGGAGGAAAGGTTCTTCTTCCGGCTTCTTCGAAATCCTCTATTGAAAGGATTTTGTGTAACTGGTTTTTCTCAGTATTTTCATTCTTTGTTACAGTCTTATGAAATCTCATTGTTAAAAAAAATCTAAATTATGGGAGTTTGAAATCACGCAAAATAAGTTGGCACAAAATATTTCATGAATTTCACCCAACCTACCCACAACCTCATAGGCCAGAGGTAACAACTCATTGGTATGCTTGTATTACAAGGTATTCTACATTTTGGAGCTTTGGCATCAAGGAAATATAGTACAGTGTGTTTTAAGAACATAATTCAGGTTGCAGAGTCCCTAGGATTTTTTTGCCCACTAATGCAATGTAGCAAGTGTCTAATTTGCCCACAATCGTTACATTTTGCTCTTTCTTCAGAATACACCAAAGCCTTTGCTAAGTGGGTAATTGAACTACAATGAAAACATGAACGTGACCTTCCTTTCAGTCTTGCAGCGTGAAAGATCTAAGTAGTAGAGAAGGGAAAAAAAAAACCCTTATGCTTATGATGTTTGGTTTCTGATTTCTGAATCTATCTTATGAGAGCCACTTCAATGGGCAGGGTATATCCGTCACCAAGCATCTCTGCATTATTAATAGCTGCCACACTCTGGCATGCTTGAAAAATTGTTTTTTGCAATGAAAAATTAGGTTCATGTAACAATCTTTCATGAATTTGTATATGTCTTCCACTAATTAGTCTCTTAAGTAGTTCATCTGTGTCATCACTAAATCTTATACCAAGTAGAAAATGGATAACTGCAGTGTACAGGCCTGTAATTCCCTCAGACATTTCTTCATGCTATTGGAATCTATGACATTCAGAAACTATATTAACCTTTGGAGTAAAGTGAATTTCCAAAGCAGTAATAGCAGAAGCATATGTATCACCTCGATCTGGCCAGGTATGGAAAATACACTCTCCTTCTTTGCCCAAGCAATGATGCAAAAAGCTTCAGTTATGTGTATCAGGCCATGCTTGCCCTGCAACATCAATCACAAATAGGTAATTTTAAAGCATTTTCATCCACATTCAAAACAAAATTGATGGATCTCTTGGGCAAGGAAGAAAACTACCAAGTACTAGAACAGCAGCAAAAAGAGATTGTCTCATCACTAACTTGTTGTGTGGGTTAAAGTAATAATGACAGATGGCAATAGATTTACTCCAACATTTACTGCAATGCAGCTATTTCTGCCTTCTTTGCTATTAAACTGGTTACAACCACTTTGTCTTTCAAAATGGTGTCTTTTCACCTATTTAGATGGCAAATATGATATTTTACATTAAACGTGCACAGTAGCAAAAAAAAAAAAAGTTTCTCACAGTGTAAATGGAAAATGCCTTCCTCAACCGGACAGAAAACCATGGATTGGCTTAGGTCATTGTTAAAATATAAGCTCTGATCTTGCAAACACCTATGCATGACTGAATACCCATTGGCTTCAGTGAGGCTACTCACATATCTAAAAATAATTTAAGCATTTATGTGTTTGCAGCATAAAGATCATAGGTGCATTCAGCCCATTGGACTACCAATCCCCTTCTCACCTTAGATCGTTTAAGCAAATAAATAAATAACTTAATAAATAAAATAATATAATAAAAATGTTCTGATGCAATAATGGACTAGTAAACTGGCATACAATAGAGCAGGGGTGACCAAAATTACTGGCCCTCTGAGCCGCGTACAACAATGTTCAGAAGTTCGATAGCCGGGGCACATCCACTGGGGACCGGGGCTTCAGTCCTGCTCCTTCTGAAGCCCCAAGCCCTGGCAGGTGCGCCCCACAGGCCTGAAGCCCCAAGACCCCCCTACCACCTCACCCCACTGACCCACCCCCACCCCCCAGTCTGATAGTGAAGAATGTGAGGGTGGGGGGGGAAGGGGCTCCACGAGTTGCACTTTAATGGTAAAAGAACCGCAAGTGGCTTGTGAGCCACAGTTTGGTCACCTCTGCAATAGAGGCTTCTTCAATGAATAGTAATGTCTTGATCTTATACAGCACTTTTCATCAGCAGATCTGAAAGCACTTTACAAAGATGTAAAGAATCATTACCCCCATTTTACAGACTGTGAAACTGAAGCAAAGAGAGGCAAAGTGACTTGCCCAGGATCATCCAACAGGCCAGTGGGGAACTAAGATTATAACTCAGGTTCCCCAATTCCCATTCTAGTGCTCTATCCACTAGACCACACTGATTTACCTCCAGGACTTCTTCAGAAAAGGAAAGGTGAATAGCTACTCTCTACAGTCTGTTACAGAGCTATATTTGGATTAAATATTTTTCTGTGGCACTGTCTATGTCCAGATGTTTTACTAATCACGATAAGAAAGAAAGAAAGATAATGTCACCTCAAATCCCTGGCTTTGATCTCTTCTTTTTGAGAATATCTTGACTCTTGGAAAGATGAGTGGGTATTCCATTGAATCTTTTCAGCTGGTAGTTTTAATTCTACCTGCAACCACAGTAAACTTTCCTTAAACAGCTGGAAAGTATGCTATGTTATGCTAGCACTGAGTGAAGAAAGACAAAATTTATGGAAAAATGCATAGAACTGACTTGATGAATATGTTTGAGATTATTTACTCGGTTCTATAATATGGGTAATGAAAAAGAATGTTTACCAAATAATTCAAAGGAATATTGCAAAGCTGTTCAAATAAATAATTCAATGACAATAATTTGACCATCTCTAGTAATGGGCATTATCAGTTTAGGCTAGATTATGCCATTTAGGATCAGCCCTGCATTGCCACAGGGGAAGCATAAGAAGTTATTCTACTCCCAGAAATGCAGGTGTGATATGCAACATACTCAGCATATGTAACCAGTCAGCTCCACTAACCAGTGTGTGCAAGAGGTAGAACCATTGTATTAAACCTCTCCTCATCCTTCCCCACCCCTTTTCATGCATCACAGGGATTAAAAAAAGAACTAGAGGGTCCAAAAAATAACCAGATAAGTTCATGAAGTATAGGCTATTAACCAGGATGGGCAGGGATGATGTCCCTAGCCTCTGTTTGCCAGAAACTGGCAATGGGAAACAGGATGGATCACTTGATGATTATCTGTTCTGTTCATTCCCTCTGGGGCACCTGGCATTGGTTACTGTCAGAAGACAGGATACTGGGCTAGATGGACTTTTGGTTTGACCCAGTATGGCCATTCTTATGTTCTTACACATCTCCATGAGAACAGGGGCTGAGCCACATAAGAGAGGGAGCTCTCCTCATTGGGGCAGTGCCTACATGTAAAACAGGGCACTGATTAGTGCTTAGCCTTCTGCTCTGGTCATATGATTTGAAGAGGAAGGGGAACTAAAAGTCCTATAGAACTCTCCAGGACCAATACTTGCCCCCTCCGCCCCAACCCATAACCCTTTAACTCTGCAAAGGAGCTATAAGGCCAGCTCAGCTGGTTCCTGTGCTGGTGTAGTGTTCCTACAGCATCCTACAGCATTCATGGTCTGCAGCATATGGGGATTTCCTGGGAAAAAGAGGATGCACATGGGCACAATTTAAAGCAACACTGCGGCTCCTGGCCAACCCCAAGATCAGGAGTCACAAAGATAACATAAAGCCACCTTTGTCCCTTTCTGTTCAGTCTTGGCCTGAGTGAACTTGGCCACAGGGCCCTCCAGTTTCAGTCTGGAGTTTTGGTTGGTCCCCCAAGTGCATCATCCTCATAACTACTTATCAAGTGAACATGCTGTCCAGGAGGAGTGATTTATTGGGCTACAAAATAGAGTCAAAGATCTTAGCATGAACAAATCTGTCAGACTCCATCTGAGCTCTTCCACAGATTAAGGGCACCCACTATCTGCTATCTATGCCATTGTTTTACAACTTACTTTTATTTAAGCCTGATTCACACTTCTGTAACTAAAATATCCTTAAGCAATTTTCAGCTATGCACAGACCCATAATGCTAATACTTAATGACATTTGTATTTGATATTATAATTTCTAACATTAAATGCAATGTAGTCCTAAGGACAGTCTAATCACTTATACTTTAACAAGTGAATTGTAGGGCAAAACTTTCACATGTAAAAACTGGTGAGAGGACAGAGGCTTGGGCTTCCTGATAGTGACATGCACATTTTTTAGGCAGTCTTAAAGTAAAACAAAACAAAACAAAACACAGTATTATACAAAAGGAATTTTTCTCTCATTGAATCCACAGCACAACAGCAATGCAATCTGCTATTAGTGCAGAAGAGATGGCAGCATAGTGAAGGAGGTAACCACAAAGGGACATTAATTCTAAAAGCCTACTAAAAAAAATTGTGCACAATTTGCATCTGAAGCAGTTCTAGACCACCAGCAATAGAGAAGGAAGACAGAGAAAGGAGGAGGGGAGGAACATCAGAAGGATGACTCAGGAAGGAATTAGGAAGAAAAGATGTCGAAGGGGGCCAGCACTTCTTGTAAGATGTAATACTAGAAGCTCAACATCAAGCTATTCTGACACAGAGTAAAGATAAGAAGAGTCATAGGAGGACAATGTGGCTGCACAAGGAGCTTTTTAACTATCTAAAACCCAAAAGGGATGCATACAGGAAATGGAAGAAGGAGAATGTCACCAAGGACATATACATGGGAACTGCACGAGCAAGTGGGGACAAAAATCAGGAAAGCCAAGGCAAAGACTGAGTTACAGCCGGCAAGTAATGTTAGAGACAACAAAAAGTGGTTCTTCAAACATGTCAGACAAAAAAGAAAGATCAAGGACAGTGTGAGACTGCTGCTCAATGGAGAAGATGAACTGGTAACGGAAGGTGATAGGAAGGCAGAGATGCTCAACACCTACTTTGCTTCAGTCCTCTCATAAAATAATCTCCCGCAGCAGGGAAAGGCTCTGCCAGGTGGGAGATAGTGGAAGAGGCTCTGCCAGCTCCCTGTGTCTCTCCCTTGGCAGAGCCTTTCACTGATTCTATGTAGTGTGAACACCACAGTGAGGACACAGCTGGCTTTTCAATGTGGTGAGTAGCTACACGAAACATACGTCATGTGGTCATTGATGTTCAGTGTAGACATACCTTCAGATGGGTCTATATTACTAGATACCCCTTGAGTGGCATTACCTTCATTATCCTTTTACTTGAGAGATTTGAGGGCAAAACACAAAGTTAGTTGGCCATAAACCCTATTCTTCAACCTGCAAGTCAAAAGACTACAATGCTCAGGTTTAACACTGTAGGACTCAGAAAAACAGGAACATGCCAATTGCCATAGCAGGTCCAGTATCCTGACTCTGACAATGCCCACTACCAGATGCTTAGGTAAAACAAGTTACAAAAAAAACATAGTGGTCAATATTTTGCAAATAACCTGCCCATTGAGGAAGTTTCTTGCTAAAGAGATGGAGACTGGCTTATGGAGGTTCACATCTCTTTCTAGCCAGACAGATATACTCTGCAGATGCTCTCATTATCCATGCACATGTCTAATCCCTTTTTTAATCCTCCTGGGCTCTTAGGTTCAATGATATTTTAAGGCAATGAGTCCCACAAGTTAATTGTGCACTGTGTAAAGCAAATGTTTCTTTCTTTCATTGGCTTTAAATTAAATGGCCTTTTTATTTAACTGGATGTTTTTGTTCTTTGATGGTGTAAATTTTTTGCCAGGTAGAAAATTGACAAAAAGGCAAATTTTCCATGAAACAATTTTTTTTTTTACTGAAATAGTAAAAATGTTAAGCTATTAAACAAATTTTACTTTATTAGAACAGCATTGGAAAAGCTGTTTTCCTTCTGGCATATAATATATGCTCTGGAAAGGAGCTGAATACAGTTCCCAGACAAGCAATCAGCAGGTCTTTTAAACAAGATCCATCTCCACTAAGAATTATAAGGAAGGGTTTTGACAGTGTTTGGGGTTACTTTGCAGAAGGCTACGGTATGTCTGTGCAGTCTCTCTTTTTTGATATGCCAGATAGGTGACTCTACTAGGAGACAGCTGTTATCTAGTTTCATGTTTAGATTTGAATTTTATTCAGTTTTAAAAACAAATTTGAAAAGGGGAGTTTTCTTCCCCCAAAAGATGGCAAAATGACATTTTGATGTGAATTCATAAACAAATATGAACCACATCCCTAGTCTTTGCTTTCAAGGTTATATTTAAGAGGTTTTTTTGAAGGAATCACTGAACTGTGCTTCATCAATAAGTTTGGTACTATTTGAATGGCTGCCTGATTAAATTTTAACTGACTTGTTATTAGGCAAATGATACTGCAATGTGAAAGTTCATAACCCTGGTGATTTGTAGTTGGCAAGTCTTTCTACAGCCAGAAATAGATGTCTCTTAAAGGTTAGTTGCTTATAGGAGAGCCTTTAGGTAGTGAACCTAGCCATTCATTGGGTTATTTTGTATGGTATTTGCATTCCTGTGTTTTAGTTCTGTAGCAAAATACAGCACCATTTTAATGTCACTGAGCATTATGGAAACTGCCATTCCATGCATTGAAACCATAACCATAAAAATATTTTAACCTGTGTGACAATATTATTTCCTATTACAGTTTTAAAACAAAGTGGTTTACAACTTGCATATTATATGATTCCTATGTGTACATCAATCATTCACAAACATGCGTAATGCAGGTTATTTTCATTCTCACTAGCGAATAATTTGGATCAGTAATTCAGACTCATTTCACTTGTGTGTTTAATTAAATGACTGAAGTCTCCATGCATGTAGTCATATGACTGAATATGAGGCCAGCAGGGGATCAAATGCCTAACATGGATAATTGGACTAAGCAATTAATAATAATAATAAAAAAATTGTGAATTTTTAGGCTACAACTATAACCATAGCTCTTCCATGCCAGTTAGCACAGGGTTCCCACTATAGGAGCACTACATCTTCTTGTAGGGCTGGCCTCAGTCACTGAGGTTTATATTTATATAGACCAGACAGGAGTGCAAGGAGGACATGGAATATCCAGACAACATTATATGGTTATATAGTTCAGGCACGCACGTCTCTGATTGATTTAAATGTTGGAGATCTTTGTTTTGTTTTTATTTGCAGTCACACTTTTTTTTAAGGTGATGCTGCAGGAGTGAGTTTTTAAGGAGCAATTTTAATGAGGATTAAAGCTGGTAAAGAACTTGTCAACTGAATGTCTTTTCATTGGAAATGGCCAATTTGTCAAAATTGGATCTATTCACAGAAATGTATCAGTCTTGACAAAACTTTTGTTCAGAAGATTTCTTAGGTCCACAATGGAATTTCTGGCCCAAAACCAGAGAGATGGACCCAGTCATATCATCCTAGATTAACCAATAGCCCAGTGGTTAGGGCACTAACTGGTCAATGGGAGACTCTGCTTTGCCTGATTCAAACCAGGGACTTGAACCTTAATTTCCCCACATAGTAGGTGAGTGCCTGAACCACTGGCCTTTTCTGGGGTAGATGTGGATGTCTCTCACTTTTTTGTGAACAATTTTAAAAGGTCTCATATTTGCTTGAAAGCAAATGAGTAGTATCTTATTCTTTAATCATCCTGAGTAAGGGTATCAGAAGATGATCCGTGATGACTAGCAGAATGTCAAAGACTTAGCTATATTGAACCATTCCAAGACAACTCATAGGCTAGAAATAGATTCATTTAGAAAAATCAAATCTGTTTGCAGATAATCCATTAACAGAAAAAAAAGACTAAATTCATCAAATATATTAATCCCTATTAATATTGTACCCAGCTATGCAATCAGTTTTCCATCGTTTCTGTGTACATTTTCTATATATAGTTTACACACACACAATTTTTTTTTCAAAAATGAAAGTCATAACAATGCTCATTACCTGCTTTGAATGTTATTTAATCTAAAATGAGAGCAACAGCTAAATCTCATTGCTTTGTCTGTGCAGTTTACAGATGCTAATGAGTTCTCATTCTGGCATAAATGTGGTTAGAAATGCACCAGGTAAAGGAGATTGATCTCCACAATAGTTAATGAAACTGAAATGAAGAATAGATGAGCTAGTGTTTCAGATCCAGGTTTGGAATCATACTCACTCTTGGCAGAGCACCTTATTAACTGGGACTCATTATGACTGATACAGCATTGTACACCTCCTTTATCTAGAAATAAAGGTTACCAAAGATCAGAACACAACGAGTCTATGAGGTGTTTTCACAACACTTCAACATGTTTTTATTACAGACTATAATGCAGCAAGCTACGCTGTGTACGTATTAACATTACAATTATATTACCTGCATCTTACCTGTAGTTTTACTGTCAAAAGAAATTATACTAAGTCAAGCTTGGCTAATGGCACAACTAAAAGCAGTATTGAAAAATCAAAATGCAATACATGGAAAAAACGAATGTGAGATCGCATAGGGCAACAATATCATTCATCTTTACTAATGCAACCTGCAGTATGTGCACCAAAGATACCAACTGGAATGAACAACTGGAAAGAAACAAACAAGGAAAAGAGACGTACCAGGGAGAAAAAAAAAACATGTCTCACCACTATTTATTTGGTAATCAATAAAGAGCATAGACCTTACCCTATTTTAACAACTAATGAAACATTAGTTTAAAGTGCCCAGAGACAAAGAAATTTCAAATGCCACAAAAGGTTGCCAAGAAGTAAAGGTTTCTGCATTTATAAGATCACTCTCTGAAATACAGAGGTAATTCATTCAGGGGGTTCGGCTGACACCATAACTCTCAAAAGTTTAGAAATGTCAGGCGCCTACAAGATGAATTACTGCCTTGCAGGGATCTCTAATTATATGTTATAGATAAGTTAAATGAAAGAACGCCTCAATTAAGAATAAAAAGGAGTGATTAGTGCAGATTCTTAACTGTTTATACGTCTATATACTGTACCAAACCTACACACACACTTTTGAAGTATAAGAAAAATATTGTGTTAAAGTGCATTAGCACTGTTACATTTTAAATGGAAACTATTTTTGCAACTCTGCTTTTCAATCAATTGTTTCCCTCTAGGGTCTTTTCTTATGCTTGGTATATTATTGCAATTATGGCCTAATGCTCAGCTACACTAAGGACACTTTACATCACTCTGGCTGTGTAAAAGGGCAGTACATTTATTTACACCCACTTTAAGGATTTCTTTTATGTTACAAGAATGGTGGAAGCCTGCCTTAGTGTAAATGAGAATCAGGCCCCAGCTGCCAACCTTTGTGACATACAGCAAGCTGTCAACATCAAGACCAACAGATCAGGTTGTGACTGCATAATATTTAAGAACAAACAACAATTTGTAAAAGCAGTTTGGTTTCCAAGAGAAGCACAAAGTGATCTGAAATACTCAGGAAACTCCATGCTCCCTAGAGCAGGTGTTCAGCCTATTAAATTACCAGCTGAGGTCCGGGGGCACAAGTCAGGGCCTTAAGTGGTAAAAATCTACTGGAAGGATCCTGAGAGAGAGAAACTCTGAGAGGTTCTGCATACAAAGGTTCCTCCGAATTCTCCCATTGGGGGCTGGATGTGGATTTGCCTGAGAGAATTTTCAAGAAGCCTGGAAATCTGCACATTCTCTGAGATCTGAGTAGATGTTTTGGAATCAGCCATTGGCTCGGGCCAATCATGTGAAGGTTTTATGTCTCACTGCTGGCCCCTATCCAGCAATCCATTCCTCCCTGACACTTCAAGTGCCCTGCAATCCCCTCCTGGAAAAGGGATTCCACAGTGTGGAGCAGGAGCTGCTGACAGGACAATACAGCTTGAGGCTGTATTTCCTTCTCTATGAAGATTGCGTACTGCGGGCGGGTTGGGGACAATACATATTCCGCCCTAGACCACCTACAGCCCTTTCCCTTCACTGATCACTGGCTATCCAGGGTCAAAGGGAATATTGCGATGGGGTGGCTGATATCACTCTTTGAGGTATGAAAGATGGAGATGCAAGCACCGAATCCCCTGTGGACATGGGGGGCAATGTTCTCCTGTCTCACCAACTTTGTGAAATGGCAGTGTCCTTCCACATTCAATTTCCACAAATTGGAAATTGTTTTTTCCAGGCTTTCCAAATTCCCCACCCCCAAAGAAAACAGACCTTGTTGCTGGTACAGTTTAGGCTAGAAGTGAAAGGCAGTTCTCACAGCCAAGACTTCCTTCACTTGTGAAAGGCAAATTCCAGTTACCAGGTACGTTTTTATAGTAACTTCACTGATCACCATAAAAATTTCCACAAAAAACAAACAGTTCTCTAACATTGGTAACTGACTTACTATAGTTTTCTTCTATACTTAGAACAGGAAGTAACTGTGGATAACTGCATAGAGATTGATTACAAAAGAGGATTTATTTTTAATAGTAACTAATGCAGATGACTGACTGTAAGCATGGAGTGCTCCAGTATGAGGCAACCCTAGTAAAAGAGGCTATTGTAAAAGTTGCAAATCCCAGCCATTTATACCATTCTTATTTTACAGCACCTAAACATCTGCTAAATTTCTCACAGAAACTAGTAAAGACATGAGCCCTGCACTGCAAACTTTTTATAAGCTATGATCCTGTTACTGTAATTGATGTAGGGTTGCCAACTTTCTATTTGCAGAAAACTGAACACCCTTGCCCTTCCCCCTGCTCCGCCCCTTCTCTGAGGCACATCACTGCCCCACCCCTTCTCCTAGGCACTGCCCCCGCTCACTCCATCCCTCCTCTCTCTGTCGCTCACTCTCCCCCATGCTCGCTCACTTGCTCATTTTCACCGGGCTGGGGCAGAGGGTTGCGGTGTGAGAGGGCGTGAGGCCTCTGGCTAGGTGTGCAGGCTCTGCGGTGGGGTATAAGTGAGAGGTTCAGGGTGCAGAAGGGGGCTCTGGGCTGGGATAGGGAGTTGAGTTGTGGGAGGGAGTTCTGGGTTGGGTCCAAGGGGTTCAGTGGTAGAAGGGGGCTTCAGACTGGGGAAGAGGGTTGAGTTGTCGGAGAGGGTACAGCTCTGGGATGGGGGTGCGAGCTCTGCAGTGGGCTCAGAAATGAGAGGTTCAGTGTGCAGGAGGGGTCTCTGGGCTGGGACAAGGGGTTGGGTTCTGGGAAGGGGTGAGGGCTCCATCTGGGAGTGCGGGCTCTGGGGTGGCGCTTGGGATGAGAGGTTTGGTGTGCTGGAGGAGGTTCCGGACTGGGGCACGGAGTTGGGACGTGGGCTCCAGGTGGTGCTTACCTCAGGCAGCTCCCAGGAAGCTGCCGGCATTTCCCTCTGTCTCCTAGGCAGAGGCGTGGCCTGGCGGCTCAGTGCACTGTCCCTGCCTGCAGGCACTGTCCTGCAGCTACCATTGGCCATGATTCCTGACCAATGGGAGCTGCGGAGCTGGTGCTGGGATAGGGAGCCCCCATGGCCACCCCTAAGCCTAGGAGCCAGAGGGAGATGCCAGCAGCTTTCTGGGAGCCGTGCATAGCCAGGAAGGCACCTTCCCTGCCCCACTGCAGGTGGCCACTGGACTTTTAACAGCCCGGTGAGCACTGCTTATTGGATCTGCCAGGGTCCCTTTTCAACCAGGCATTCCCTAAATTGATGTCTGGCAACCCTAAATTGACAACATGTGGGCATATTGCAGGATCAGGGCCTTAGTGCTATCTTATCTGAAGTCATGCAGTGTGTTTGAGGACTGGGGCCTAAACTCTATTATCTAAAATCAATGGGGCTTCATAGTGGTTCATTAGTCCCCAGTGGGACATCAATTTGATGACTGGTGCTTTTAACTCGTACTTATTTACATGCTAAACAGTAACTATAGCTATTATTTTCTTTGTTATTTATTTTATGTTGTTTGAGAATGAGAAGATAAAGATAGAGGGTCTGAGGACAATAATGTAATAAAAAAGAGTAAAAGAGAGCTGACTTTTTTTTTAATAGACCTGTCTCTGCCACATATTTTTCCACCCTCTCCTCCCACTTCCGAATCCTTCATTTTTAAAGAGGCAGAACAAAATATTTCCAAAACAGCTACAAACAGTAGAAGCACAGGTTGAAATTCAGCAACAGCAGCTGCTTTTCCTCTCACTAACCAGATCCACCAACTCAAACTAATTTTCTTAACTCAAGAAGATTCAGCTTCTCACATTTGAGAAATCCACCAACATTCTGCTCAACCGTATTCAAAACACTTATTAAAGTAATTTCCATGAGAGGGCTTCCACTTATTTAGCCACGTATCATCCATCAACTGTTGTCTGTCTGAGTCAGCCTCAGCCACTGTGCTGACTCATGTTACTAATACTAGAGGTATTGCTACCATTACAAGCACAGATTGGGTAAGTCAAGGGGCAAAGTTGCAGAAGGAAAACATTCTTACTGTGACATTGAAAATAACCTGAGTCATGTTGATGATTTGATGATAACATATTGTGTGTTGTAGAAGATCCTTCAGAATTCAGACCTTAAACACAAACAGATGGGAAATTATAATGGCAAAAGACAATTTTTATTTGTTCTTGTTGTTAAATTTCTTTAAAGCTAGTTAATCTTTTTTTTTTTTTTAATTTTCAATGATTAATAGTAATGGACATTGGCCAAAATTTCCAAACTATACTTAATAAAGTTAGGCACCTAAATCCCTAATTAGGAAGATCTCATTTTCAGAGGTGGTATACATGTGCAGCTCATATTGAATTCAATGAGACTTATGAGTGCTCAGGCCTCTGAAAATAAGGTCACCTTTATTTTGATGCCTAAACACAGATTTAATCTTGCTTGTCTTTAAACACCCAAGTGTTAAAACATCAGATGCAACATATTAAAACTCCTGAATGATAGCCTACTAAATAAAGCTAAACAATTAAAAAGTGAGTTTTTCAGGGCTCTCAATGCTGATATTAAAAACAGAAAACATGGCATTTCATAGTTTTTTGTTTGATTTCTGATGGGAGTGGCTCAGCTGTTTATGTTCATTTTAAAATTCATTTATTTTATTTTATTTTTGTACTATTGTCTTTCATCAGATGATGGTAAAAGGAGATGGTCTCGTCTCTGGTCATTTTTTTCAAATGTATTTGAAGTTGAATTTACTGTTTAATAAAAGAGTTGGGCTGATAACACAGGAAATTCAAATTTGTTTTCTAGGTGCATGGGCAGTGGCTATTCCCCTAATGTTCTTAAGAAGATAATTCAATCTCCATCTCCATTCACTGCTGAGTCTCTCTGCTGAATGCTGGTGCCAATTAGTAATAGTTTGGTGTCTTGTTATATTATTTTTATCAGTCTTTGGGTGGATTTTCTTTTGGTCCTTTGCATGTCAGTTTTCTACAAAAAATAATAATGAGTAATTAATATCAAGCAAGTGAAATTGCCACCTTCCCAGGTAGCAGCTGTCCCTCACACACTCCTGAGCCATTATTTGAGTTTTGGAGGATATTAACACTTAATGTCTTCCTCCCACGCTTTGAGCATGACTTTTACTCCAGCCTACATACTCTCCCACTTCCCTGCCAAATATGAAAAATCTTATATCCTTCCAAAAAATGCTAAAACAGAACAAAAATACCTTACAAGCAATTTCTAATAATCTGTTACTGGTAAAGACATTCATGAAAAGATACAGAGTTTGCAAAATAAACTGAAACTGGTCATCATTCTGCAGTCTACCACTATAGATATTGTTTCACAGGAGAAATCTGTATGTGAATGGCATAGGTAGACAATACGAGAGCAGCAAAAATATGCATTCTGAATGTTGCTCTAACTTCACTATCCATTTTAACTCCCTAGATGCACACATTTTATACATTATGGCCTAGATTCTCAGTTGCACTGAATTTTTGTTTCAGAGTAGCAGCCATGTTAGTCTGTATCTGCAAAAAGAACAGGAGTACTTGTGGCACCTTAGAGACTAACAAACTTATTTGAGCATAAGCTTTCGTGGGCTACATCTGAATTTTTGTTCTGGTTCATTGATTTCTCAGCTCAGCCCCAAACATGGAGCAGGTTAACTCAGCCTTCGGGCTTTTCTAGCCTATGCCAAGTAGTAGCAATCCCCCGGGGACAGACAACCATCTATGAGTAGAAAGGAATGCAACATGCTCCGGTCATGCCTCTTCCCCAACATGAGGAGCTGCTATCATAGATGTTGTGGGATAAATCTCATGAATGCAATATTGGTGTAGAGGGTTATAGCTGGTTCAGATAGGACAGGCAGGGAAAAAACAGAGGTGGTCTTGCATTAAGTATCAAGAATGTACACACTTGTTCAGAGGTGCAGGAAGAGGTGAAAGGCAGACCAGTTGAAAGTCTCTGGATGAAGCTAAAAGGGGGAAAATAGGGGCAACATCATGGTAGAGATCCTACGATACACCACCAAATAAGGAAAAAGAGATGGATGAGGCATTTCTAGAACAAATAACATACATATACAAAACACAGAACCTGGTAGCAATGGGGGATTTTAATTGCCCTGACATCCACTGGAAAAGTAATACTAAATGGCAAAGCACAAAATGTCCAGTAAGTTCTTGGACAAGTGTTTTGGAAAGCTTTTTGTTTCAGAAGGTGGAGGAAGTAACCAGGAGAATCACCATTTTAGACTTGATTCCGATGAATAGGAAGAAATTGGTAGCAAATTTGAAAGTGGGGTACAATTTGGATAAAAGTCATCATGAAATGATAGATATCATGATTTTAAAGAAAGGAAGGAGTTAGTGCAGTGGAATTAGGACAATTGACTTCAAAAAATCAGACTTCAACAAACTCAGGGAACTGGAAGGTAAAATGTCATGGGAAGAAAAGCTAAAGGAAAGAGTTCAGGAAAGCTGGCTGTTTGTCAAAGAGACAATATTAAAGGCACAAAAGCAAACTATCCAAATACAAAGGAAAGAAAAAAAGAAAACTAAAAGGCCAATGTGGCACCATCAGGAACTTTTTAACAACCGAAACATGGACAAACTGTTAAGGATGAATACAAAAAAATAGCACAAGCATGTAGGGGCAAAATCAGAAAGGATTGGCACTAACTGAGTTACTTCTCGCAAGAGACATAAAAGGCAACAATATGTTCTACACATGCATTAGGAGCAAGGGAA
Organism: Trachemys scripta elegans; assembly: GCF_013100865.1. NCBI lineage: Eukaryota > Metazoa > Chordata > Testudines > Emydidae > Trachemys > Trachemys scripta. Next base: position 282,644,219 of record NC_048298.1, on the reverse strand, counting down.
ATATGAAGGAAAGAGAGCTAATAACTGATGTCATCAAGACAGCTGAAGTGTTCAATGCCTATTTTGATTTAGTCTTCATTATAAAGGTTAATGGTAACCATACACTCAACACAATTAATATTAATAACAAGGGGGAAGGAATGCATGATAAAAATAGGAAAAAAACAAGTGAAAGAATATTTAGATAAGATAGATGTATTCCAGTCGGCAGGTCCTGATAAAATTCATCATAGGGTGCTTAAGTAGCTACTTTAAGGAATTCCAGAACCATTAGCAATTATCTTTGAGAACTCATGAAGAATGGGTGAGGTAGACATATCTTAATTTTAGTAAGGCTTTTGACAGCTCCACAAGACATTCTCATGAGCAAACTAGGAAAATACGGTCTAGATTAAATTACTGGTGCAAAACTCAGAGTAGTCATCAATGGTTCACTTTCAAATTGGAAGAACATATCTGGTGAGATCTCACTGGGGTCTGTCTTGGGTCCAGTAATATTCAATATTTTCAATAATTACTTGGATAGTGGTGTGAAGAGTGCACTTATAAAATTTGTGGACAACACCAAGCTGTGAGGGGTTGCAAGCACTTTGGAGAACAGGATTAGAATTCAAAACAACTTTGGCAAATTAGAGAACTGGTCTGAAATCAACAAGATGAAATTCAGTAGAGACATACTACATGTAGGAAGGAAGAGTCAAATGCACAACTACAAAATTGGGAATAACTGGTTAAGTTGTAGTACTGCTGAAAAGCATATGGGAGTTACAATAGATGACAAATTAAATATGTGTCAACAATGTGATGCAGTTGCAAAACAGACTAAAATATTTCTGGGATGTATTAACAAAAGTGTCATATGTAAGACATGGAAGGTAATTGTCCCCGATGAGGCCACAGCTGGAGTACTATGTCCAGTTCCGGTTGCTACACTTTAAAAAAGATGCGGACAAACTGGAGAGAATCCAGAGGCGAACAACAACAACAATAAACAAAAAAATTAAGAACTGGGCACATTTGGTCTTGATAAAAGACTGCTATTAAGGGGCCTTTTTAACAGTTTTTAAAATATTAAGGACTGTTATTAAGAGTACTGTGATCAATTGCTCTCCATGTCCACTGAAAATAGAGCAAGAAGTAATGGGCTTAATCTTCAGCAAGGGAGATTTGGGTTAGATACTTGGAAAAACTTTCCACATATAAGGATAGTTAAGCACTGGAATAGGCTTCCGTGAGGCTTTGGGGTTCAACTCAGACCGTAAGTGGTGGTGTATCCTCCTGGTCCGTAACCCTGGGTGTGTCTGTGCTGCCTTGGTTCAGATCCCTGTAGCAGCAGCATGCTCACAGCACAATAACCTCACACTGGCTTCCAGAAGCCTGGTTTCCTTCTTGTAGGGTGACCTCCAACAACCTACCAGTCCCACACTTCCTCCAAACCATCTATCCTGTAGTGTCCAGCCCTGTCACTGGACACTAACAGAAATGATTACATTCACTGCTCCCTTAAAGCAGCTCATTACCTTAACATACACTCTATTTTAATCAAGCACTGAATTGGTGTATAGTAAAAGTAAATGAAAAGTCATAGGTTTAACTGAGTCCAAGTATAAGAAATAAAAGATAGCAAGGGCTACCAACAAACAAAAGTAAAAATACGTTTCTGAGACTAAAACTTGATTTAAACTAGAGTTTCTCGTTCAAAGAAGTGTTTCTCTCCAAGTCTCTTTTCCAGCATGGGTGAGCATATGCTTTGGCCAGAATCCTTCACAAAGCTCAAAGTGTTTGGCTTCTTTGTCTCTTTAGGTGAAGGATACTAAAATGGCAAGTTCAAACAAGCAGAACCACATTTCTTTGCCTTGAACAGGTCTGGCTTAGGTACTGCTTGCCAAGTCCATTTTAAGAACATATTTCTGGCACATATCTATTAAGTCCTTTGTGGGCCTACCTTACATACACCACACAAAGATATTAATGATCAATGAGTTATTAATTTTTCAGTGATATATTACATGCCACCATTGGTATATATCATGATAACTGTGTGCCCATTGGCACTGGGGTGCACTTAGGGTCACATCTTCCAAAGGAGGTTGCAGAATCCCAATCACTGGAGGTTTTTAAGAATGGGCTAGACAAACTCCTGTCAGGGATGGTCTAGGTTTACTGGGTGCTGCCTCAATGCAGGGGGCTGGACTAGATCATTCAAACTCCCGTCTAGCCATACATTTCTATTATTCTATTTCCATCTCCTATGCATTGCCAGACCAGTGTCAGGGACATTAATCTGATTTTATATTTAAGTATAGCATTTGCGATTGTAGTTGTAAAGCTATTTAATAAGCTAGGCATCATTCCCTAAACAAGAAAAAAAGAAAAGAAAAGAAAAAACCCACACAGAGAAGGGCAATTTAATTAAAGATTATGAGGGAATAAACCAAGGGTGGTGAGTGCTGCTGAATTTTAGAGGAACTGGATTAGGAACTCTGGCAAATTTCTTAAGCATCTCTCTCTCTCTCCCTCCTGTGTTCATACCAATGAGACATTCTGAGGCCCAAATTTCAAACATGTGTATCGAACCTACAGCTGGGCTCATAAATCTATATTTAGGCACCTCAGACAGCCCTTACATATCTGTATATAGATTTTGAAGCCTAAATGTAGGCACTTATGTTTCAAAATTTAGCTCTGTGTGGTGATAAAGTAACTCACATTAATCGATTACTTCAGGTATTTCGTTAGTTCCATCATATATCAGGTAAGTTTTTATTTTAGATCTTGCCTATTTTTGCTCATAAAATGTTGCCTCAATCCTTTCTCCTCATATATAAAGCTGGATTTTTAATTATTTAAATTATTGTTCTTAAGAGGTTTTATTTCATTTGGGCTATTTATAAATTAACTGTATTAAGATAAATACTTTCCAATTAACTACAAAACAGCAATTTTTAGATTCCATAATTAGCAGCTTAGCAGTTATTCCTGACAGCAATTGTACTGTATGCACACAGGAGCCAATTAGCAAGACACTTAAAACTTGCCAAGTAAAGATACTCAAGCAGCAATAGTTAGCAGTGGATACAGTAGGTTAACCTGCATCCATGAAATATACTTCCTGATTATTTAGCATTTCAGAAAGAAATGATCAAGAAACAAGATTATGAAACCTCTATGTGAGAAATGTGTTTGTGAAGGACACAGTTTATCACCTCCGCTAGACAGGATAAGGGCCTGATTCTAATCTCACACCAATGTAAATCAGGAGTAATTTAACTTCAGTGGACTGGATTATTTTCTCATGTATTTCTCATGCTTAATTTATACCAATGTTGCAGAGAGATTATAATCATAATGCTCTTGGTTTGAGCAGAATGAATTTAGCTAAGAATTTGCCCCCGTGACCTCCTAATCTGTCTGCTGGGTCTCTGTATATCTAACTCTCTCATCACAACATCCATCTCTCTACCCACAAAGTGATATCTCTTGTCTAGCTTTTTCACTTTGTTCCTCTCTCTTTCCCTTCAGAAAATTGTTAATAGCACATAAGTATCAAAAAATGTGGGTAAGTGACAAGGACACATCAGAATGCCAATTGACTATTGTGCTCTCTCCGACTAACTAACTAACAACACTTTGCATTAGCAGTATGGGACCTTGTTTGAAAGAAGAGATCAGTTAAATAAAAGCTTACACTGATCCCTCTGCTTCTGCACGTGGAGAAGGTGTGTGTATTTTATGTATAACATTCCTTATCACACCACAAATGTGCATAGCACTTTATAGTACAGATAAAGGTGGATTTCCTGCCACAATCTAAATTGAAATGGGAACAGATAAAATGTAACACAGGGAAAGGTGGCAGAGGATATGTCGTGATTATGTGCTCACTTGGAATGCTAGTGCCTGTGTGCGTATTTGTATGTAAACACGTGCATGTTATGTACATGTAATATAAAACACCCATTGTACCACAAACATTTAGTTTTACACAATACTAATAAGTAACAATGCATGACAAATTGAAATATATTAAAATAAGTTCAGGACTTTAGCTCATACCACTTCTGCATATTGTTGCATGTCCTAGTTATAACTGGAAGTGTCAAAATACTGCAAAACAGCCTCTCTTCCTGTATGTACGATCCCATCAGAAAGGTGGAGTACCAAAAATTTCACAAGACAGCTTATTTCAGGGAGAGTTCCAGGCCAATTTTGAAGACCTAGGAAATATGGATGATTTGGCTGCTTTGGGGGTCATTTTATGTTCAAAAGTGAGCATCACAACCTTGTAAAGTTCACCGCATAATTCAGGTGATAAAAAACATGAAGTCAGAGACAATCCTGTCAGCTTCTCTCAAACCACTTGACATTGTACAATACCACTGGGAAAACAGTAAATTCAAATATACGGACTATAAAAGACCTATTGTGGACTCATCACAACTCAAGCCAACTAGATCAGGCCAGGCCTACAAAGAGTATGGAACTGCAGGATGAGATATTGGTCATTTATTAGGTGATAATACTTCTTCTGAGTCAGGACTGACCCATGCCTCAATTTAGTGTTAAGGCTCTTAACTTTCAGATTAAACCAAAGTAAGACAAAAGGATGTCAAATCCAGCAAATTTTATCTCACATTCTTCATATCTAGCTTCCTTGTGCAATTTCAGTTGCATGTTGTATATGGTATTATTCTTTACCTCCTCTCATAATCTCTGCTGTTAAGTATCTGCTGTGTTTCACCCTAGAGGTGGGTGAAGTGGCTCTTTTAAGTCTTATGCCTACCTCTTAAAAGTATTGTGAGGATTATTTGTTGCTTTGAAGAGTCGGACTTTTAAGGTTCTTATACAGATATAAATAAAGTGCCATGGAGAACTGCAAAGTCTTATTATTATACAGTCATATACTTGTCTATAGAAGCACGTGAGAATATTTTTGTGATGCTGGCAGACCAGATGCCAGCTCTTCCCCAGACTGCAGGCATTAGCTAAGAGCTAACAAACTCAGAGCTGGAGAACAGGCCAATTCACCTGTATGTTAGTTTTCCTCAAAAGAGGTATTTGTTTTATAAGCATGTATTTAGTGTTTAGACTCTGTGAAATGCTTGTATGTTGCTGCATGCATTAATCTCAGTTGTAATGCCTGTAGTTCATACTGTAAAAAAAAAATTAAGTTTTGCTTTTAACTTTGAAACTGCTTGCTCTGAACTTGTGAACCCAGGCACAGGAATTGTACTCCCTGCCGATCCAGAAGGACTTTCAAAATCACATGGGCCAACCAGGAATATCACAATACAAAGGATTGGTTAATGGTCCTATCCCACTTGGGAAATGTTACATGCAAGGAAGCTCCTCCTGTGGACTTGGAAGCTGAATGAAGGAAATAAAACAAAGTGACAGGAAAAATTTCTATCTTTCTGGCTATTTGAACTCTTACAGGGACAAAGACTAAACTGAAGCCAGAGATCCCCAGGGGCTCCCTCCTGGGTCTTCTCTGAAAGACACTTTGAATTGACAGATCACCACAAATCTGTCACTCTTAGGAGTTAGATGGTAACTCATTTGTGTGTATATGTTTGCTTGCTTTACTTGTAAATAACCCTCTTATTCCTTTTTTCTAATTAATAAACCTTTAGATAATTTATTACAGATTGGATACAGGCTTTGTCTTTGATGTAAGATGTTGGGTACCAATTAATCTGGAGTAAATGATTGGTCTTCTGGGACAGGAAGCAAACTGAATATTGTATGATTTTTGATGCAAGTGACCATTTATCATGAAGTCCAGTTTGTTTGGGTGGCTAGATAGACTGGAGTGCCCAAGGGGACTGGCTGTGACTTTATGGTAAGACTGTTACAGTGATCTAGTTTGTTCATATTTGTTACTGGCTTGGTGGAATCTAATTATAGAACACACCACCAGTCTGGGGTGTCTGCCCTGTTTTTGACAGTCTGCTCTGAGGTAGGCACTCATGGTCATGAGCCATTGTAGACAGTGTGAAACTGGACAACATCTCTGATAACCTCTGTGAATTGATGAGTCTGTATTGACAGAATAACTGACCCTTTCAGCACTGTGGATGTCATTAAGCTGGAATGCATTATTGTCCCAGCACTATTCTGACTTTCCTTTGCAGCAATTTAAATGAAGCAACTCATGACCTAAATTAAAGAGATACTATTACATTTTTCAGGCAAACACTTCAATCTACCTTATTTGTCTGCATCAACAAAGGTATCAGAATACCTGATTAGAGAACAATTGAGGATGACTGTATGCTTTTAGCCTACTCAGAGCAAGACCTGCAGATAATGACATTTCATTTTTTAGTTGCATCTGTAATCTTTGGCTAGCTAGTTCACATTCCAAAAATTGAGATTATGTATCAATCAGCGCTAAACAAACAGTACGTGGAAACAAACACTGATATCAATACTGAAGCAGGGAAAACGGGGGGTGGTGTGTGTGTGTGTGTGGGGGGGAAACTTAGCTACCTTGCAAGTGTTCTCACTAACAGTTGTCTAATAGAGGAGGCTGCAGTCTTGTAACCAGCAAGTTAAATCTGCATTTAATCATTACCTGAGTGTCTGGAAGCAAATCTCTCGTTGCTTTTGAACAAAGATCAAACTGTATGGTGCAATATTGTTTTCTACCCTATAGCATGGTGTTGACACTTGGGCCTGCCACCAATGTTAAATTAAAGTGTTAGAAAGTATCCATACTGCTTGAGTTCTGCCCTCAGTCAGAATGAGATAAAACATCCAACAACATTCTACTGGAGTCTGTTGTTTTTTTATTTTTGTTTTTTGTTTTTCTGACTGAGGCAATGGCATTGACGATGCAGTTCAGAGGAAACAATCATATACCATGACTAGATTAGCATACGTCAAAGCAGCTGACCCAGGTAATGAAAAATGACAACATTCAGATGAACAAAGAATACATCTTAAAGATCCTCTGAGAAAGAATGTATAGCTATTTGACAAAGGACTGACAGCTATAGATTTCAATCCATCCTGTTAGTAACCAATGGCTGTATGGGAAATAATTGGTTTGACCACAAAACAAAGTAACAACTACATCTGCAAAAGCAGTGATGTCCAATATATTGGCGGCAGCAGCCTATCTGCCCAATTTGTGACAGAAAGTGTAAGTCATAAATTGGATTCTACAGACATGAATATGAGGATAAATATCCACATTCTACAGCTACAAAGTGGCAAATACCCATGATTTCTGTAACTATGTTTATGTAGTTTGTAGCCAGGTGGTAAAGTTTGAGATCTTTGTATGAAAGCTGATATATATAATCCATGGTTGTTGATATTATTAAGCTCTAGCTCTAAAGATAGCTGAAAAAATTATCTCAAAACTTTTTTGGTGGAAATGCCTTTTTGAACAAAATTATTATTTGTTAAAAATCATTTTGACCAACAATTTGTTCAAAAAATTGTAATCTGGGTGATTTTTTTTAAAGTATTTTATTTAGGGAAAATAATTTTTAACACTTTCTCCCACCGTTTTTCAGGTAGAAAATAAAAAAGTGAGTCATTTTTTTTTACCTCTATTAAAAAGAACATTTATTGAAAAAAAAAAACATTTCAGAATTTTAAAAAATGGAAAATTTGCCAGCAGCACCCAATCCAGTAGGTGTATTCAGAGTTTGTCTACTAGACTGGGCCCCTGTGGGCGAGCTCACACAAAATGGCTGAGGGGATGGGAAAGAGGAAGAATTCCCTTATATCTTTCAGCCCAATGGTTAGCTTACTTACCTGGGATGTGGGAGACTCGTGGTTCAAATGCCCCCTCTGTCTAAGGCTGGGATTTGAACAGGGGTCTACCTCTCAAGTGAGTACCCTAGCCACTGGGATATGGAATATTCTGATATGGGGTTCTCTCACAGTCTCTTTTGTTGAAGAAGTTCCACTGCATATGAACAAATAAAAAAATCACTGGGCCACTGTGAGAAAGAGAGGGGGAGGGAGCAGAGACATGAGAATGACTCTGTAGCCTAGCAGTTAGACCACTCAATTACACCTCTACCCTGATATAACGCTGTCCTTAGGAGCCAAAAAATCTTACCACATTATAGGTGAAACCGTGTTATATTGGACTTGCTTTGATCAGCCGGAGTGCACAGCCCCGCTCCCCCGGAGCGCTGCTTTACTGTGTTATATCCGAATTCATGCTATATTGGGTCACGTTATATCGGGGTAGAGGTGTACTAGCTGTGAGATCAAGGATCCAGTATCATTGTTCCAATCCCGTCACCCTTGAGGGAGGATTGAAGTGGAAGGTTTCCCACATCCCAGGTGAGTACACTAACAACTGGGCTAAAAGTTATGAGGTGGTCCTCCTTCCTATCTCCTGGGGCTTCTTGCAAAAATGGCATAGGGACCAAAACACCAGGAAAGGGTTTGTAGCTGAGAATCCCAAATAGAGGGAAAAGCCTCCCCACAGCCTGGATTTAGGTGCCTATCTCTCAGAAGGGGGCAGACCTTAGGACACACCCCTCATTTTAGCACCTCATTAGCTTGCTCGGGCAAAGGAGCTGCCTAGCATGCTGTTTTTTGTGAACCTCATTCAGAGGTGCCTTTCTTTCCACATTCATTATCTAGGGAGGCTGAACACCCAACTCAGGCTTTGTGAATCCCAGTGATTTTCTAGGCCCCTAAAAGGTTCAGTATGACCACACGGATGTTTCCATTTGAATCTAGCCCAAAAATGCTAAAAAAACCCACAAACGTTCAGGTTACCTCCCACCTTGAGGTACAATTCCATTATGAGACAGACGGAGGTTTTACTATCCACTGTCAACAACTTACTATCAGCTAATTATTCATCTCCTGAATTTAAGAAAGTGGAAGATTGCAAATGCTCTTAATTGGTTCAGAAATCAGTTTGCTAGTCACATGATCATGTTAACATTTCACAAATTCCAAGGCTAGAAGGTACCACTATGACCATCTACTCCAGGGGTCGCAACCTCTGGCACGCGGCTAGCCAGGGTAAGCACCCTGGCGGGCCAGGCCAGTTTGTTTACCTGCCACATCGGCAGGTTCGGCCGATCACGGCTTCCACTGGCCATGGTTCACCATCCCACACCAATGGGGGCGGCGGGAACCTGTGGACGCAGCAGGTAAACAAACTGGCCTAGCCCGCCAGGGTGCTTACCCTGGCGAGCCGCGTGCCAGAGGTTGCCGACCCCTGATCTATTCTGACTTCCTTTATAACACAGGGCATAGAACTTATAACACAGGGCATAGAACTTCACCAAATTAACTCCTAGATTGTATCTTTTAGAAAAAACATCCAATCTTCATTTAAACACTGTAAGTAATGGAGAAATCACCATGACCTCTAGTGAATTGTTCCCCTGGTTAATTACTCTCAAAGTTAAAAAATTATGTTTATTTCCAGTCTGAATTCATCTAGCCTCAACTTCCAGCCATTGGATCATGTTATATCTTTTTTCTGCTTGATTGAAGGGTCCATTATTAAACATTCATTTCTCATATAGATACTTACAAACTGTAATCAAGTCACCTCTTAGCTTTCTCAACACTGCTGGTAGTCATTTTAGTATGTGTCTCACTATAGCATAGTTAACAATACACACGCTAACTAGCAGATAAAACAGAGTAATAAGTACAATACCTTCAGAAAACTATTCATTTTATAAGTTTCTATGAGGATTTTACGACAGTTGTGGGGTTTCCCCCCCCCTTTTTTTTTCAGTTATCAAATTTCCAAAATTCTTCAGATAAGATGGGGTATGTAGAAAGTGGAAACAATAATTGAGAGGGAAAAAAGAAAATATTCAGTCCAATATGTTAAAAAAATGGCATAATAGTAGCGCTTTCCCAATGTTGGGTGCTTTGGGGGCTGTTTGGGCTATGTCTATGCCACATACTGTAGGTTATGTTATAAAATAGCAAATATCATGGTTCAGGCATGACAGCTAAGGATGAGCAGGGTACTGGGAAGCAGTCCATTTCCTTCATGTTATAGACTAAGCAGACTTTAAAACTGGTTGCCATCAGAGACCAGCTTCATAACAATTTGAAGAAGAAACAGAAACAATTCAGTTCTGGAAGATACTGGCAGTTAATGTAGTGCCTAATGAGGAAGACTTCCCCTGTGGAGAGGATGAGAACAAATGAACCGTACATGACAGTCCTAAAGCTTACTGCACTATTGGAAGGTGCTCGGGTACCAATGCAGATGAAGGTGGAATAAGAACTAGAGCTGGTCAAAAAATTTTCATCTGAACAGTTTTCTACAAGAAAATGCCATTTAGATGAAATAGAACTTTTTTGAGAAATGGTATAGATTTCAGCCCCCCCATTTTTAAATGAAAATGTTGAAACAGCCCATTGTGACATTTTCAGAACAGAAACTTTCCATTTTTAATTTTGAAATTTACATTATTTTATCTATATTTTTTAAATGGACAAAATAAAATGAAACATTTTGATTAATCCAAAATGATTTTTTGTCCAGAATTTTGTTTAGCAAAATCTTTTAATATTTTGGCTTTTCATCCCAATTTGGGGAGAAAAAAATTAAATCTCTTTTTTTTTTCCCTGGGATGGAAAATCCATTTTCTGATCGATTCTAGTAAGAACCTATATGGAATATAATAGCTAGTCCATTAAATCTGAGCAGTTGTAAACAGTGGATGCTTCTGTTGCTTTAGGGGGGATAAAAAGGTGTCATTACCAGGTTATTTCTTTTTGTATTTTAGGAGTTATCTGAGGATAGAGGGAATTGACCAAAGGCTGAGATGACAGGGCCATAAAAGAGAAGGAAAGGCAAACTGGAGATGAAAAAGGAGGAGTAGAGAAAAGGAAGAAGAATGGAGGGAAAGTGCTAGCTTAGAGAGAAAGGGAGATGAGGAGATAATGAGAAGAGTATGAGAACTGGTAAGTGTTTGGATCCTTCGTGGGCATTGCTTCCATCGAAAGTTGCATACCAATCTGGCTACTGGATTCCTATTGAAAACTATGCTTCACAGAGTCCAGCCTTTACATGAGGACAAGACCCACATTTCCTTTCTCTCCAAAAATATAAGGTTAGCCACTAGAAAGAATCAGTGGTGTTTTATTTTTGAAAGATTTAGTTTTTCCACAATGAGTTCCTACGTTTGACTATAGTCTACACAACTTCAGTGTACTGTACATACATGCCTGGTAAAATACAGTGAAACCCATGCATAAGGACACAGGAACTGCCTAACTGGATCAAATCACTAAGTATGTTTTCCTGGAAGGTGGAAGGTACAAGAAAAGCTGGAGAAGGTAGTTATGGAATAACTGGCCCATAAGGAAAGTTCATTCCATAACCCCATATTAGTGAGAAATAGGTTCATAAACTGAAGTAGTGGGGTTTATATCCCTTCCAAAACTTTTTAAAAATCTTTATTATAATACTTTAACTTCACAGTGTACTTGGATACAGCAAAACATGGTTTACAGTAAAGCAGAATTTGCTGTTCTATTCAGAGCGATCTTCTATTCTATGAGGCTATTCTGTCACAATGACTTCACAATAAGCTGATTCCACTGCAGAACTACTTAAAAAACTACTCCTAATTCAGCAACCAGCACACAGCTCACATCCCCTGACCATCCTCTGCTTAGTAAATCTGTTCTGAAACAATCAGGAATTTCACTCTAAGTTTTGGAAAACGTGCAGGAAGCCACAGTATTTTTAATCTCCACAGTATATCACGCCAGAAATATCAGAGAGATCAAGAAGCATGAGCTGTAAACAGATGTCTCACTTATACAGTTCCATAATGCAGAGAATCAGTGGGGTTTTCATTGTAAACTCTGAGGCATCCTGCTTCAGTTTCAAGAAGAACAGATATGCCTCATTAATGTCTAGGAAGGAACTTAAATCAGTGCAGCTGTGACCCAGGTCAGGATTATTCCTAATATTCACAATTAATGTCTGGAGAGCAGTTTGTCTACATCACCACCAGCTGTTCCTTTAACCAATGGTGCATGTTTTGGCAAGCAAATGCAACTCAAGCTTCAGTGACTGATTACTGCATTACATTTGACTTACGTTATAGCAGAAACCCAGCAGTTAGATTTCAGTCCTAATCAGCAGCTTTTTCTCCACTTGTTCTTTTGCTTTAATTTACGGCTTCCTCTTTTCTCTTGACACCTTTCATTGTTTGATCAGGAATTTGGGCCCAGTCCTGCTCCCAAGTCAGTGGGAGTTTCCTCTTGATTTCAGTGGGAGCAGTATCAAGTACTTAGAGGCAAATTAAGAATGAAGAAACAGGTGACCAAGGTAAATCCACTGCATTTACTGGAAGTGGTGATGCCCAATGAATGGGTCCAGTTTATTCATATTAGGCCAAGTCTTGAAAATCATACTCAATCCTTAATCAGGCAAACTCCCATTGATTTCAATGTTAGCTGAATTTGAGTGTTTCTAAGGGTTTATCCTCACTAGAAAATTATAATCTTGTGTATAAATATAGATAGGAAATGGACACACTTCCATGACCACCTTCAACCCCCAAAATATCACTTGTATAAAGCTGACATGTCACATATATCTAAGGTGACCAGATGTCCCATTTTTATAGGGACAGTCGCGTTTTTTGGGACTTTTTCTTATAAAGGTGCCTATTACCTCCCACCCCCATCCCGTTTTTTCACAGTTGCTATCTGGTCACCCTACATAAGCCTGTCTGATAGCATATGGTTTATCAGTCTATCACCCCCCCCCACCACTCACACACACAGAAATCTCTTAGTAAATCCTCTTCTGTCATGCGCAGGGAGTCTATAGGGCTTTTACCACAGTAAGCTCAGACAATATCACACAGTGTTTGCTGAGTTGCAGTAAAGTCCCTAGTCCTGAAGACATTTTACTCCCTCTTTAATAGGTGTTTTTTTGTTGATTCTGCTAAACTATCAGGAAAAATGCGTTTAACATCTCTTGAACAGAAAAAAAGGTGGGTTCTCTTTTGCTACTCAGAATGTCATTACTAAATCTCTCACATACAAACATTGTTGGCGGTGATCACACTGGCACCATGCCTAATACGGACAGATCAGAAAACATTTGTGCAGTAATCACAGAAGCATGTGTACAATTGCTAATTATCTTTGCCCTCGGTTTATTTACTGAGGTAGGAACACATGTTCCAGTGCTGAAATCACTGAGACTCATGTTCTATTCTTCATCTTTTGATGTATGAATACAAAGTTCCTCATCCTGCTATTGTTTCCGTACCTTTACACATTTCTGTTACTACTGAGATCCATCATTTCAGGTGGCTTTAGAGATGGCAGTAAACAATATCACTGATACCCCTCTGCTGAAGTATAGCAAATTTGGGCACTTTACAGTGGGTGAATTTCCCACTGGGAGAGAAACTGGTAACGGGGAAATTTCTGTAATATACATAGGCCTTTACTGATCAAGTAGTCCTTTTGATTTCAGTAGAATAATTTTCCCAGTAAGCAACTATCAAATGAGTTAGGGTGGAAGAACCATCCTCTAACATATTAGTTTGGGAGGCAGTTCACTTGTGCTCTTGTCATGGTCCAAAACCGATTTTGTATAACTTTAGACTTACCATTAAGGGCCAAACTCTGCCTGACTCTTATGTTGGTGCATGCTGGGAGGATTGGGGGAAGGAGGGTAGAGGCTACAAGAAGCCATATTAAGGCCCAGTGCTGACCCTCAGTTTCCCAGTCAGCAAAATGCTAGTAATAATACATACTGGCTACCAGAGCTGGCACTAGGCATAATAAGAAGCTACTCACCTTGTGCAGTAACGATGGTTCTTTGAAATGTATATCCCCATGGGTTCTCCATTGTAGGTGTATCTGTGTCCCTGCGCTGCTGATCGGAGAATTTTGGTAGCAGTTCAACCCACTCATGCACACGCTGCTCCTTGCTTGCCATGAGGCTAGCCAGCGTACACGGATAAACACTCAGTTTCTCCTCTACCGCAGAGTGAATTACTAGAATTCTGAAGTAGAGGGGAGGAGGGTGGGTTGTGGAGCATCCATAGGGCACATATATCTCAAATAACTATTGTTACTGCACAAGGGGAATAACTACTTCTTTTTCTTTGAGTAGTGTAGGTGACTCCCGAGCAGTGCCCACTACTGGAGGCTGGGACTTTGGAGTCAAGTCTGATTTGGCGTCTGCAGCTGAATCCCCCAGGATGACATAGTGTTCTGCAGAGGTGTGTGCAGATAATCAAGGTAGCTGCTCTTCAGATTTCTGATATAGGAATACCCTTGGAGGAGGCAGTGGAAGAGGAGATCAATCTCGTAGAGTGTGTGCATATTGAAGGTAGAGGTGTTACATTATGCATCTGATAACAGAGCTTGATACAGTTTGAGACCCATTTAGAAAGTATTTTAGCTGAAATCGCTGCACCATTTGATCTATCTGCAACAGAGAAAAAGAGTCTTTGAGATTTTCTTGTTCTGTCCAAATAGAAGGCCAAGGCCCTCCTTATATGGAGTGTATGGAGCATATTATCCTGATGAGGTTTAAGATGAAAGGTTGGAAACTGAATAAGCTGGTTTATATGGAAAGCAGAAGTCACCTTGGGCATGAACTCTGGATGTGGCCAAAAACTGACCTTGTCAAGGAAGAACACAGTGAAGGGGGGATACAACATCAGGGCCACTATCTCTCCTATCCTTCTTGCTGAGGTAATGGCAATCAGGAACACCATCTTCATTGAAAGATCAGTCAATGAACAAGTGTCCATGGGTTCAAATGGCAGTCTAATCAACCATTTTAACACACGATTGAGATCTCACTGAGGAGTGGGAAGTCTAGGTTTGGGAAAGAAATTTCTTATGCCTTTGAGGACTCTCTTAATAGTTGGATGAGAAAAGATAGTGTCCTTCTACCTATTGGTGGAAGTTTGCAATTGCTGCGAGGTGAACCTTCAATAAGCTGATAGAGAGACCCGATTTTCTGAGAGTCAACAGGTAATCCAGGACTATCGGTAGGGTGGCCGCATTCAGTGTGATGCTTGTGGGCTTACACCAGCTTTGAAATCTCTTCAATTTGTGCAGGCAGGTACGATGTGTAGCTCCTTTCCTACTGTGTAACGACACCTCCTGTATGTACTCAGAGCAAGATGTTTCTATGCACTGAAACCATGAAGGAGCCAGGCTTTGAGTCACAAAATCTGCAGATTGGGATGGAGGGTGCAACCTTCACTCTCTGATAGCAGATATGGAGTGATTGGAAGAGTCATTGGTGGAAATAGTGCCAGCTGTGGCAGGTAGGGGTACACATCTGCCTGGGCCAGGTGGGAGCAATCAATATGATGTTTGCTTTTTCTTTTCACTTTCAACAGGACTTCCAGAATTAGAGGGAATAGGGGAAAGGTGTAAAGAAGACCCTTGTCCCATGAGAGGAGGAGTTCCGTCCAATCCCAGCTCTGAAGCAGTACAGTACAGTTCTTGTTCTGCTAAGTAGCAAACAGATCTACTGTTGGTGCTCGCCATTGTTGGAATATATCAGTTAGGACCCTCAAATCTACTTCCCATTTATGGTTGAGTGACTGAGATTGTCCACTGCCGTGTTGAGTATTCCTGGCAGGTAAGCCTCCGATATTAAAACCTTGTGGGAAATGCACCATTTCATAACTTCCACCGATGGTTTATGTAATATATAACCCTTCTGCCAGGTGTAGCCAGCTTCAATATCTAGGGGTTCCTTTTCAACAACACAACACAGAACTGGCTCAAGCCGCCACCCAGTAACCTGGAAACACCACCCCATGGTGCCTCTGAGAGGCAATACTTCCCCACTAGCAAGCACAGCGTCTGATTGTAAAAAAGAAAATTTTAATGAAAGGAGGGAAGTCACCTGACATTAATTAAGGAAAATGCCACAAACAGGACTTGTAGTCATAAAACTGAGAGCAGGACACCCATCCCAGAGTGCATAGGGGCAGTATCTTCCGCTTCATGTTCTTGAGTTCCACAACCAAAAATTCCTTTTCTGTGCCTCTCTCTGCTCCCTCACCGTACCCCACTCATAGTGGTTGTCCTTGATCAGTGAGGATCAAGGATTCAGAGGTGCATCTGTGTGAGTTCACACAGAGGAAGAAGGTACCTTGCTTGTTCTGCCATCTGAGTGCTTGCTTTTGCTGGCTGCCCCACCAGCCATGGTTGCTCTGCGCTGGCTGCCTCACCAGCTGCTCTTTCGCTGCTCCCACAGACTACTCCTGCCAGCTGACTGCTTGCCAGTCCCGCCGGCCAACTGTCAGTTACCTTCTGCTGCCCCCTGCCTCTCTGCTGTGACCTTTACAGGTCAATCTCTTAGTGATTTTCAGCTTTTAGCTGGCTTGACAGAGATGCTATCCCACCACAAGGGATTTCAGCTCAAATTTAAGCACTTAAAATAACAAAGTCTCCTAATGGAGCCTATTTAGCTCTATCTTTTAACAGAGGGCATGAACAGGTTAAACCAGACTGGGGACCCTTTGAGAGAGAGAGAGTCCACACCTCCTGGCTGGGTCACCTGGACCTACTCCTCTTACTTTCACAGGGCTCTGGCATTCGCGACCCTGGCTTAACAAGGTGCTTTCAGCTGAGGGTGACCTCCTCATTTGGGACAGGCAAAGCACAGTTCTGCTCCCCTTTATTTATGCAATAAAGACAACAACATTGATAACAACATTTCACTACCCCTGTATTCAGTACTGAAGTGATTTGCAAGCCAACACCAGCCGAAGTTGATCACTTTGAGCAACACACTGCTCTATCTGCTGGATATCTTGGCAAAGTAGGTGTGTTCATGTAAATACAGTTTGCTCCTGAAGTCTCTCCCCCTCCCAGCTAACTGTCAGGGGAGAACTTATTCAGACCCTGCTTACAAATACATGCGGGCCACATTGTCCATCATGACTTTTGTGTGCATGTCTTTGATCAGCAGGAGGAAATGAACATATGCATTTCTGACCTCTCTGAGTTCGAGCAGTTTGATGCAGGTGCATCTCGAGTGAAGACTATTTGCCCTGCACCATGAGATCATTGAGATGTGCACCCCATCCTAAGAGGGATGTACTGATAGTCAGGATCAATGAAGGGGGAAGCTGAACAAATGGGACCCTGCACATATGTTTACTGGGTCTTTCCACCAGCCAAAGGACTGTATGCTCTTGGTGGGCATCAATAATAATTTGTCCATACTGTCTCAGTTTGGCCAGTAATCTGAACTGAACCAGGCTTAAAGGAATCTCCTGTATAGTCTGTCATGATCTATGACCAATGTGCCCACAGCCACATGCCCTAGAAGGTGAAGGCAATGTCTGGCCAAAATCTGGGGACTGGATTGTATTGTCTTTACCAGTGTAGAGAAACTGAGGAAACTGAAGTGAGAGGAGCACCTTTGCCTAAATGGAGTCACGGTTGCCTCCTATGAATTCCAGTCTTTGCATCAATGTTAATGTTGACTTTTGTATGTTGATTTGTAGGTCCAGATTCTGGAACAGATTCAGTGTAGTCTGGGTGATTCCCTGAGCTTCGATGAATGAATGTGCCCAGGTAAGGATAAATCATGATGCCCTGAGAGGGTAGGTGGGCCACCACTACCGAGAGGACATTGGAGAATACCATGGGGGCCAACGAGAGGACAAAATGAAGCACTCTATACTGGTAGTGGTCCTGGCCTACCATGAATCTGAAGTAATGACTGTGACTCGATATGATGGAAATGTGTAAATATGCATACTGAAGGTCAAGGGCTGAGAACCAATTTCCTTTCTCTAATGCTGGAATAATTATTGATAGGGAGACCATCTTGAACTTCTGCCACCCTAGCACTGCTGTTAAGCACTCTGAGCTCCAGTATGGGTCTCCAACCTCCCCTTTTCTTATTAGGAATTAGGAAGTAGTGAGAGTAGAAGCCTCTGCCGGCTTCTTCCTCTATGGCGCGTAAGATCTCTGTGATGAATACTGAGGTGTATATTGTAATGATTGGGGCTTGAATGGTGGCTGAGGGCTGTACTTTCTTTTGTAAACTGGTGTATAGATCCTTATTGATCAACGAGTTGTACTAGAATTCTTCAACGCGTGAAAAGAAGTGTCGGTCTACTTGGTAAATAACTTCATCCCTTGAAAAAGAGGGTCCTCCACTGTAGTTTGGACATCTTTAGGGAAGCTGGACAAATATAGCCACAAAGCCCGTCTCATAATAATGACCATGGAAATCGAGCATTCCGCTGTGTCAGCCACATCTAGCATGGACTGGAGGGACATTTTAGCCACCAGTTGCTCCTCATTGACTATGGTCTTGCATTGGTACTTACGAGAGTCAAGAAGTTTCTTCAATAAAGGAACTGAGTTTTGTGTAGTTCTGGTATTTGTATTTTGCCAGCAAGGCTTGGTAATTTGCTACATGGAACTGGAGGGTGACTGATGAATATGCCTTCCTGCCAAACAGATCCAAACATTTCCAGTCCTCATCATAAGGGGTGGATTTAAACTGGTGCTGGCAGTCCCTCGAGTTAACTGTGTCCTCAATGATGGAATTGAGAGATTGGGAGGAAAACCGAAGTTTGTCCTTTGCTGGCCCATAATCCTTTTTGTCCTTCCATTTGCACGTTGGCAGGACTGACACAGGGGTCTGCCATATGTCTTTGGCGAGGTTCAGGAGTGCCTTATTAATTGGAAGGGCCACGCTAGAAGAGGTAGAGGAATGTAAAATGTCTACCAGTTTGTGGTGAGACTCAGTCACTTTCTGCAATGCTATTTGCAGGTCTTCTGACACCCTCTGTGCTAGGTCCCGGAATGGTTTGAAATCAGCCATTGATAGCGGAGGGGGCATCACCACCTCATCTGGTGAGAACAATGAGAAATGGTCTTGAGGAGTGACTTCCTCCTCTATCTCTGTCTGAACTTCCTCTCCTGGCTAGTCAGGGGATTCCAAAGCCCTTGAAGCCGCAGCTGAAGGAGGGCATCTCCTTGTCTGCTGTTATGCCATGCTAGGGGCCTGGGAGGCTTGTTGTCTCTGAACCTGCCAAGGGCCCCATTATGGTCATTGTTGGTATGGGGCCAGTGATGGTACTACGGTTGGCCAAACCAGGGAAGCTGAGGGTTGGGTAGATGATATACCTGGTGTCCATAATGAAATTGGGCCCCATATGGCAAGTGAGAAAATGTTGGAAACCCATGTCCTCTCCCTCACTTTCCAACTCTGATGATATGAAAGGCAGTGTGAGTCAGGGAGTTGTTGGAGAGTCCAGTGCTTTGGGCGAACTTGGTACTGGGCCCCTGTACTGAGTAGGGTCAAGTCTGGTGTGTCAGACCTCGAAAGATCCGTCGCACCCCGGAAATCCACTGGTGTGGATGGCATCAGTACTGGTGGTAGTTGTCGGTGTTGGTAAGCTTGTACTGATGTATTCGGAGATGCAGACTTGGGTGTACCAGGGTCTGTGCCAGTGTCCGTACTGACAGAGCCTTCCACGGGGTGGATCTTCTATGCCTTTCATACTCCCGTTGTACCAGTACTTCTTTGTCCGCGCTCATCAGGTCTTTGGACAGTCCAACGTGCTCTGCTGTTTCGCTACAGCACATGCCCTGGGTACCAGTTTTAGGTGGCTTAAGTGTTGTCGGCACCAATGATACTGATGGAGCCAGAGATCACTTTCGGCTTGATTAGAGTTTGCTACAGGGGCTCACAGACATTTTCTTAGTGGTCTTGAGGCTAGACTCCCTGGGCTCAACTCCATTCAAAGTAGAAGGTTGTGGTGAGAGTTCCCGACAGGACTCTGGGGGTTGATGAGCTGACTCCAGGAACAGGAGTTTGAGTCTTAACTCTCTGTCTTTCCTAGACTTGAGTTTCAGTAGCTGGTACCAGCCATACTTTGTGGATTGGGCTTTTCTCCCAGACAGTGAATGCACTGAGAGTATCGGTTAGTCACTGGAATAGATTCCTGGCAACTCAAGCACTTTTTGAAGCACAGGGAACCGGGCATACCTTTGTCCAGCATAGTGAGTGAGAGGCAAATCTTTCTTTCTTTCTTTCTTTCTTTCTTTCTTTCTTTCTTTCTTTCTTTCTTTCTTTCTTTCTTTCTTTCTTTCTTTCTTTCTTTCTTTCTGCAAGGCCAACAAAATGCAAAAGTGGTAACAAAATAAAAAAGCTTCAAGGGAAGCTAAAAATTAACACATCTAAAGGGAGCTAATGATCCATGAACGGACAGCTCTAGCTCTGTCTCTAGCCAGGGGTGGTTGAGAAGGAACTAAAGATGGATTGTCTGTGCAGGCTGGCTAGCTTTGTAGCAGGTGAGGAGCAGCTCATGCACAGGTGGGAGGACTTCTACAAAAATGCTGTGATTAGCGGTCCAGGGACGCAGACACACCTGCAGTGGAGCACCTATAGGGACACTACTCGAAGAAGAAGCAGACTAAACAACTGCTTAGGGCCCCGGGAAGCTCAAGTATGTGTTGTGTGTGTGTATGGGGGGGGGAGGATATTCCTGCTTAGGGCCCAAAATGGGCAAGCACCGCCTCTGCTGCTAACTAATATTTGTGAAGTTTTGTCTACACAAGTGTAAAATGTTAAAGTCAATGTTGGCAGTGATGGAAATAGAATTTGTGATCTCCTGGCTCTCTGGCTTATGCTCAACACAATAGACCCTGGCTTAGATGCTATGCTGCTGTACTGCCCCAGGAGCAGTCAAGAAAAGAAACTGACTGAACAATCACAGCTCTTTCACTGTCCCCACCTTGAACTGGGGAGGGAGTAAGTGGCTTCACTCCTTTTTTGTGGAGTATCTTACATTCTCCCCAGGCCCACCATGTGCCCAGCCAGCTAAACTGTTGTGCAAGGAAGGGGGTGGATTTAAGTCTCCCACTACTACCACCACTTGCTCAGAGGGGGAAGTAAGTCTCTGCATTCTCCCCATGCACTGGGGCCAAAGTCTCAACCTGAATGGGGTTGAATAGAGAAGTAGAGGGTGAGCTTTTCTCCCCACTTCTCCGCTCTGCAGCTGACCAACAGCTGTGGCAATCCAGCTCCATACGATTTTGAGAAAGCTCCTTCTTCAGTAGCTACTTTTCCAAATGTTTGTTAATGTTAATTTTTTCCCTATTGTGGATTTCTGAATATTCAGAAGTATCCAGAACAGGGGGAAATATTTCACACAAAATTGTCAAAACTAATAAAATAAATTAAATTGCTCCAATTTCTCAGAAGTTTCACTAAATCAAAAACCATGCTGATTTCACTTATATAACAAGGTAGTTTGCAATGAATAATTCATCCTGTTCTACCAAAAAAAAATTACACTTTTAGTCTAAGAAAATGGTTAACTTGTTATCTAGTTACCCTACTTGACCCCAATTTCTTCCCAACTTCTGTTGGAAGCATCAACAAATAATAAAGACTGCACTAAAATTTTAGCTTATCAGATTATTTGGGATAGATGTGACATAGGAATGGGAACTGCCAGTAACTTGCTAAATGCAGGTGAAACAAGCCAAATTAAAAAAAAAAGCTTCCCAACTATAGATGGACAGAGAGAGAAAAAATCTGTAAGCATTCCAAATATCTTCCATTTTCACAACAAATACTCCTTCCAAACCATGACTGACAGCACCACTTAATCATTGCCTCTAAACTCTTATCTATTTAACTGCCCAATCATAGTTTCAGGGTTTACTTGCTGTTAGCTCTTGCCCCACTGCAGTAAGTAACATATGCCCCTACCTGCCTGAATTACAGGTATGGTATAGTGGCAAAGCGGGTCAGTGGCAAAACCAGGATTAGAACCCAAGTCTCCTGAGTCCCAGATCAGCGCTCACTAAGCCACACTGCCTCCTGTGTTCTCAAGTAAAACATAACAACTTATCTTCAATAATATATAAGGTGGTGATTTTTAAAAATATTATAATTCTAATAACCAACTATATTCAACCTAAACTCTATTAAATTGAATGCAAGCCTCCTTTCCATTCCACTCCAGGGAGGCAGTATGAACTACTGGATTCTGTTCACGGCCCCACCTGTGGCCTGCGGGGTGATCTTGGACAAAGCACTCTACCACTCTGTACCTCAGTTTTCCCCATCGTGAAATGGGGATAATGATTCCTACCTCCTTTGTAAAGTGTTTTGAGTTCTGTAGATGAAAAGTACTACAGAAGAGCCAGGTATTATGTTTTCCATAGTATCTCTTGTGACTTTATTACTGATCATTCCCTTTTCAGTTGTAACTTTTTATCCTGTTCTGCGGACATGAGTTCATGAATTTAAGAGAAATCAACTTTCAAGTCTGCATCCCTAGACTCATTAACACTCAATAAACAATGCTCAAAGAATTAAAGTGGGAGACAAGTAGGGATGAAAATATTTTCTTTGCAAGAGATTCACTATCTAATTTAAATGAGTCATTCAGCCATTATTTTTATCTCTTAATCACGCTCTCTTGGCATTTTTCAATTTGAACATACCTATAACTTTTTTTTTTTTTTTTTGCCTAATGAACCTTAGAGATGAACCACTATGCAATTTTTAAAAGACACATATTTTCTAAATCATCTGGTTGGGTTTGGGTAACAGGAGTCAATTTAATTTGTATAAAGCAGATCTTTACTATTGGGATTTTCCTCTGCAGTCTTAATTTCCCTGCAGGGCTTTTAAACCCTTGATGATTTTTTTTAAATTAAGAATTATGTACCTAAAGCCAAAAGATTTACTAGTCAGAGAGAGCTGCTGCCCAAAGAATTGACAGACTTTTAAGAACCACTGTAGGAAAGAGGAAATATCAGTCCTGCATAAGACTGGGAGGCTGAAAATGGAACAGGGAAGCTGCATAAAATAGGTTTACTGCATTGATATACAGTGGCCTTCATTAAAATGTCAAAAATTGCCAACAGTACACTGCGGTACCGATGAAACTAAAATTATTTCCTCTGCTAAATACAGGAAAACTCTGCCGTATAACAGAAACCACAATATAATATGGTAATTGTTGGTATATGGTGACTACTATACTAATGTGTTTATAAGCGGACTTCTTCTTGTCCTAGGAAGAAAGGCGATCAACAAACAATGAAAAACTAATGCAGGGAGAAGAGAAATCAGAAGCCACAGACCCTGATGTGTGTGTAATAGAATAGTCAGAAAAGGAAGCTAGAAGAAATGTAATGATAAATATAATAAAAAAGACGCTTTAGCGGAGTGTTCTTCACAGAAATATGGATAAGTATTGCTCTTTGTATAACATAAGTAGTGACCTGCAAACTAGGTCAGGGTCTGACAAATGTTACATTAGTGGAGAACAACTGGAGGAAAATAGCACTCGATGCCTCTAAACCAAAAGCAAACAGCTGATGAAGCCATTCAGGCAACCTCATCATCATCTCTCTGTGGACTTGACCTTGGAAACAAATCTGCTGGCCCCATGTGCCCTAATCTTCTTGTTTATCTTCTGTGACAGTCTGTAAATCAAAAATGAGCCTTTTCCTTGACTGGCTTTACTAAATGCTTCTTTATCCAATATAGTGTCAAAATGCTGTATTCCATTCTTTTTTCCTCATTATAAGTTCCGCTGTGTCCAATCAGTGCTTATCAAGATGAAGATTCATTCTGGGCACAGAGAAACAGTATTTGAAGAAATAACTAAGCACATAACTTCAAAAATATACATACTACATATTCTGCACACAGCTCAGAAGACTGGAATGTCACAGAAAATATTTTTAGAAGGGATATTTTGAAACTGTTCAATTCACAGAGATCCCATTGATGTTAGCAGAGTTTTAAGGAAGGAATTAGTAGAGAGTATGTTCCTCACAGTATTAAAATGATCTCTAGTCCAGTGAACTAAAATAAATACTAGGGCTCCACCATAAATCCTAGTGATTTTGTCAACCCAGGGCCTGTTTTTTTGTGGGAATAATTAATTTAATGTTTTTTCTGTACAACTATGCACTTTCATTTTTAATATGCAGCATTTTCTGGAAGACTGAATTCATCCATAAGTATGAGACATTTCTGAGTTTAATAACTGTAAGGGGAAGGGGACAGGGGACAGGATAGCTCAGTGGTTTGAGCACTGACCTGCTAAACTCAGGAAGTAAGTTCAATCCCTGAGGGGGCCACTTAGGGATCTGGGGCAAAAATCAGTACTTGGTCCTGCCTAGTGAAGGCAGGGGGCTGGATTCAATGACCTTTCAGGGTCCCTTCCAGCTCTATGAGATAGGTATAGCTCCATATGTATATATTCAGTGGTTTGACTCTCTACCTGTCACTATTAATTAAAAGTTATTTCTAAAAGCTTTAGAGGCAGTTTGAGACATTGTCATTGGTGTATCTACAAAGGTATAGGTATATCTCCATGTATTATAATGAGCCTCAAGACAATAAACACAAGTGAGCAATTGTACATTCTGTTAGTTGATCTCTTTTTTGGGATTCCCCACCCCCTTTTAAGACCCTGCAGAAGAAACTTAGTCTTTTGAATAGAGTAGATACCACTGCATAGGTCAGAAACTGAGGTCACAAAGACACTGTCTTCAGATGAATGTCTCTACAGTTGTAAATAAGCAGGTATCAATGTTACACATCTTATCTCCTGTCCAATTGCTCACATGTTGAAGAAGCCAGCCTAATGGATGAATCTACATTTGGCAGCATAATACCACCTTCAAAACCATATGTCTTTCTCCTTCTCTTTAGATTGCAAGCACACAGGATAATCTTTGCCCTCATACATTGCTGCAAAACAATTAACTGACTCAGCATTGTATAACATTATGGGAAATGAATATTTTCTTTTGTACCCTTTGTAAACCAACAGCTCTTTGTTGGAATGCAAGAGCTTTTGTGATGAAGAAACAATACCTTGATCTTCCAAAGCTCCCACTGGACTTGCTGAAAGAAAGGTATCATGGCAATGAAGAAATATTTTCCTACAACTATAAAATCTTTGAAAGAGTTAAGTGGGATCTCTTCAAAGTACACAAGTGTACATAGTTCTTCTGTTTTATGTGAAAGCTGTTCATTGTTTGCTTATTGTTTGAAGTTTTTGGATTGAGTATGGTCATTCACAGTGCCATGCAGGTAAGAATTATATACTTTCTACAAAGCATCCAGTGTCCTTCACAGCACAACACATCAGTGTCTCTTAAGAAACACAGTTGTCACCAGAAGTGAGGGTCAAATGATGGGTCAAAGTTGATGTTTATGTTTTGTGAAGCATGTCTTATTGGCATATAACCACCACATCTAGGGGCCAATTCTGCAAAATTGCACTCCCGTAACTTCCCTTATATGAGTAACCTCATGGAAAGCATGTGGGAATGCTTCCAAGATCAGGCCCTTAAACTAGAGATGAAACCAAGCTGCCCAGTTCAGGTCCATGTGGCTCTAAACTGTCACTAAGATTGAGGCTGTGTGAAGAGTTTCGGCTAGTCTCTAGTAGAAGCCAAAAGGTTAATAAAAAGGGATGATACACAATCTACTTTCTCTCTCCTCCTTTTCTTCTGCTTTTCTAATTCTTCCTGTCTTTTGTTTTATTGTCTTGTCTTCTCAGTCTATCTAGTCTTAAATTTGGTTAGCTAACTTGACTAGTATTTTTTTCATAGAAAGTGCTTTACTTAGTCTGTTAACAAAACCTAATCAAAGCAGTTTCTCTCTTTTGATTCTTCATTGTTTATTACTGAAAACATTTGCACAAAACCAAGATCTTTGCTTGGTAGAAGGAATGCAGCCAATACTCATTGGAACATTTGTCATGTTGTCTATGGCATCAAAGGAGGTTTCTGCTGCTTTTTAAAGCAGAACATACATTTTTTTTTCATCCCACTTCCATCTACCCTTGCCATGCACTCTACTAATCTGTTTTCCCTCCATTGCCTTCCCTATAATTTCTAATAATTCATTGCTGACCTTTTCATTGGGGGTAGGAAATCTTGATACACTATTTCAGAAAGCTAACCAGTTTCCACAATTTGTGCCATTATAACACTAAACTGGTTGTCTTCTTTGCTGCCCACATATACCACAGTCATCTTTTCCTAAAACATTTTAGTAACCCTTTATGGTGGGCCTTCTAGACATTTCACTAGCAAATGCAAGATGTTGAGATAACACATTTTTTGGCATCATTGCTAGAATTCCTTCAGTAAATGGCCAGCAAAAGACTTGCAATTAGTTCTAAAGTGATGGAAGAAACCAAGCCAGACCTCTCGTGTGTTGTAGCTCATTAGTTTTCACAGGAGGTCTTCAATCTACCAATACCTCTTATGTTGACTTCTTTCCAGAAAAAAAAAATACAGAAGCAACAACTAAATGACAATACTGAGGTCTTATTGAGAGACACTGAAAATAATTAAAAAAAACCTTGTATTTTGGGATCTGAAAAACAGTGTTGCCTAGTACTCCTGAGGTTTTTTTTTTAAATAACAAAAACAAAAAACCTTGTTCCACTGAAACCTATTGTGTTTGGACAGGTAATAGATTGTCTTCCCCTAAGTATTCTGACTCCTGTGGCTAATAAAAAGAACCTGGTTTCTCCTCTGCTGAGGTCCTAAATTAATTCTTCATTGGTTCAAAAATTTATTCCAGCATCTTCATCCACCATCTAAGCTCAAGCTGTTCAAGTGTCAATTTTATCTTGCTTGTAAGATGTGTGCTGTGAGAAATTGATATTTAGTTGTATACCTAAGAAGGTACAATACTGGGAATATAACATTGTACTGATGAAATATAACTGGACAAGGCCATTCAGCATCGCCAAATTGTTGCAGTCTCCTATTTTGAATACTGGTTAATGGTTCTCTTTATTATCTGATTTGCAAACATTTAGGGAAATGAATGGTCTCATATATTTTGAGGGAGCTTTCCAAAGGCACAAAAGAGGATTTAGGTTCCCAACTGCTACTGGAAAATCGGTGAGAGTTCAGTGTCTAATTCAGGGATCAGCAACCTTTGGCACATGGTCCACCAGGGTAAGCACCCTGGTGGGCCGGGCCGGTTTGTTTGCCTGCCACGTCTGCAGGTTCGGCTGATCGCGGCTCCCACTGGCCGTGGTTCACCACTCCAGGCCAATGTGGGCAGCGGGAAGTGGCAGCCAGCACATACCTCGCCCCGCGCCGCTTCCCGCAGCCCCCATTGGCCTGGAGCGGTTAACCGCAGCCAGTGGGAGCTGCAATCGGCTGAACCTGCGGACATGGCAGGTAACAAAATGACCCGGCCCGCTAGGGTGCTTACCCTGGCAAGCTGCGTGCCAGAGATTTCCAACCCCTGCTCTAATGTTTTACATTGTTTTGTTTTTGAGTGAAGTTATGTAACAAAAAAACCCACTACATTTGTAAGTTGCACTTTCACAATAAAAAGAACAGGAGTACTTGTGGCACCTTAGAGACTAACAAATTTATTAGAGCATAAGCGTTCGTGGACTACAGCCCACTTCTTCGGATGCATATAGAGTGAAACATATATTGAGGAGATATATATACACACATACAGAGAGCATGAACAGGTGGGAGTTGTCTTGCCAACTCTGAGAGGCCAATTAAGTAAGAGAAAAAAACTTTTGAAGTGATAATCAAGCTAGCCCAGTACAGACAGTTTGATAAGATGTGTGAGAGTACTTACAAGGGGAGATAGATTCAATGTTTGTAATGGCTCAACCATTCCCAGTCCTTATTCAATCCTGAGTTGATTGTATCTAGTTTGCATAACAATTCCAGCTCAGCAGTCTCTCGTTGGAGTCTGTTTTTGAAGTTTTTCTGTTGTAAAATAGCCACCCGCAGATCTGTCATAGAATGACCAGACAGGTTAAAGTGTTCTCCCACTGGTTTTTGAGTATTATGATTCCTGATGTCAGATTTGTGTCCATTAATTCTTTTGTGGAGAGACTGTCCGGTTTGGCATTATGCCCCTCTGCCATGTACATTGGCCAACGAGAGACTGCTGAGCTGGAATTGATATGCAAACTAGATACAATCAACTCAGGATTGAATAAAGACTGGGAATGGTTGAGCCATTACAAACATTGAATCTATCTCCCCTTGTAAGTATTCTCACACTTCTTATCAAACTGTCTGTACTGGGCTAACTTGATTATCACTTCAAAAGTTTTTTTCTCTTACTTAATTGGCCTCTCAAAGTTGGTAAGACAACTCCCACCTGTTCATGCTCTCTGTATGTGTGTATATATATCTCCTCAATATATGTTTCACTCTATATGCATCCAAAGAAGTGGGCTGTAGTCCACGAAAGCTTATGCTCTAATAAATTTGTTAGTCTCTAAGGTGCCACAAGTACTCCTGTTCTTTTTGCGGATACAGACTAACATGGCTGCTACTCTGAAACCTTTCACAATAAAGAGATTGCACTAAAGTACTTGAAAGAGATGAATTGAAAAATACTATTTCTTTTGTTTATCATTTTTACAGTGTAAATATTTGTAATAAAATAATATAAAGTAAGCACTGTATATTTTGTATTCTATATAGTAACTGAAATCTATATATTTGAAAATGTAGAAAAACATCCCCAACATATTTAATACATTCCAATTGGTATTCTATTGTTCAACAGTGTGATTAAAACTGGGATTAATTTTTATAATCACAATTAATTTTTGTGAGTTAATCACTTGAGTTAACTGCAATTAATCGATAGCCCTAATATATATTAATCGACAGCCCTAATATATGAAGCTTTTTTGAAAAATCATAAAACAAAAGAAAACATCAATATTTTTTTCTCTCCCTTTGAAGATCACCTTTAAATACTGTATGTCCTCTCATGATCTCAAATTTGAACTCCTGAGCCGTTTTGGTTGTGTAGTCTTACAACAGAAGACTGGAAGATTGCTTACACATCTGTCACATTCTCCTAAAAGGCAGGTTTAAAGTCTATGCTGTATTCGTTATGCAAATTCACATTGAAATCTAGGGTGATGGTGCCTTTCAAAATGAGTTTGCACAGTAACTTTAGCATGGGTCATGACGGCCCACAAACATTATCCCTGGAGTGGATTTAACAGTTGGTAGTATACATATTGGAAAATATACATACAGTGAGAAAAGCAAGTTCAATGACTTTTCTACTACCCATTTTTATGTGAGCTGCTGATATTTTTAAAAATAATTTGTTCAATTGTTTTAATTATGATTTCAAATAGTGGGGGGGGAAAACCACTCAGGATATATCTATATTGCAATCAAACACCTGCAGCTGGCCCATGCCATCTGATTCAAGCTTGCTAGACTCAGGTTAAGGGGGTGTTTAATTGTGGTGTAGATGTTCCGGCTTGAGCTAGAGCCGAGGCTCTGATACCCTGTGAGGTGGGAGGGTCCAAGAGCTCGGGCTTCAGCGCAAGCCCATAATGTCTATACCACAGTGAAAAGCCGCTTTCCCTGATCACTGCAAGCTGGAATCAGCTGGCACAGGCCAGCTGCAGGTTTTTAATTGTAGTGTAGACATACCCTCAGATAACTAGCTGCTAAAATGGCCTGCCTGCAAAGTAACTAACTTTTGTCAGAATTAACCCTTTCCAAACTAGAGCATAAACTACCATCTGAAACTACCAAACATGCTATTTTTCTGCATCTATATAAAAAAACAAAACAAAAAAACAGTATTGGAGCATGACTTTTTGTGGGTGAATACCCACTTTGTCGGATGCATGTGACGAAGTGGGTATTCACCCATGAAACCTCATGCTCCAATATGTCTGTTAGTCTAGAAGGTGCCACAGGACTCTTTGCTGCTTTTACAGATCCAGACTAACACGGCTACCCCTCTGATATCAGAGGAGTAAACAGTAGGGACAGAAGGGAGTTATTTAAGTTAAGGGCCTATGTTGGCATAAGAACAAATGGATGTAAACTGGCCATCACTAAATGTAGGCTTGAAATTAAATGAGGGTTTGTAATGATCAGAAGACTGAAGTTCTGGAACAGTTTTCCAAAGGGCATAATGCGGGGAAAAAAGTCTAACTTGCTTCAAGACTGAGCTTGATAAATTTATGGAGGGATATGATGAGATTTGGGTCAGATATCATTGTAGGCACTGTGATTGCTAGTAGCAAATACCTCCATCAGCCAGAGATGGATGATATCAAGCTGGGAGTAGTTGCAAGTGCTTTGGAGGATAGGATTCAAATTCAAAATGATCTGGACAAACTGGAGAAATGGTCTGAAGTAAATAGGATGAAATTCAATAAGGACAAATGCAAAGTACTCCACTTAGGAAGGAACAATCAGTTGCACACATACAAAATGGGAAATGACTGCCTGGGAAGGAGTACTGCGGAAAGGGATCTGAGGGTCATAGTGAATCATAAGCAAAATATGAGTCAACAGTGTAACGCTGCTGCAAAAAAAGCAAACATCATTCTGGGATGTATTAGCAGGAGTATTGTAAGCAAGACATGAGAAGTAATTCTTCCGCTCTACGCTGATTAGGTCTCAACTGGATTATTGTGTCCAGTTCTGGGTGCCACATTTCAGGAAAGATGTGGACAAATTGGAGAAAGTTCAGAAAAGAACAACAAAAATGATTAAAGTTCCATACAACATGACCTATCATGGAAAATTTAAAAAGGTGGATTTGTTTAGTCTAGAGAAGAGAAGACTGAGGGGGGACATGATAACAGTTTTCAAGTACATAAAAGATTGTTATAAGGGGGAGGGAAAAATTGTTCTTCTTAACCTCTGAGGATTGGACAAGAAGCAATGGGCTTAAATTGCAACAAGGGAGGTTTAGGTTGGACATTAGGAAAAACTTCCTAACAGACAAAGTGGTTAAGCACTGGAATAAATTGCCTAGGGAGGTTGTGGAATCTCTATCATTGGGGATTTTTAAGAGCAAACACCTGTCAGGGATGGCCTAGATAGTACTTAGTCCTGCTTTGAGAGCAGGGAACTGGACTAGATGACCTCTCGAGGTCCCTTCCAGTTCTATGATTCTAATAGATGGGGTAGGCTCTGAGTTACTGCAGAGAATTCTTTTCCAAGTGTCTGGCTGGTGGCTCTTGCGCTCATGCTCAGAGTCTAATTATTCCCATGTGTGGTGCTGGGAAAGGATTTTCTTCCAGGTCAGATTGGCAGAGACCCTGGGCGTTCAGGTGGTTGCCTTTCTCTGGTGTGTGGGACAAAGGTCACTTGCTGGTTTGAACTAGAGTAAATGGTGGGTTCTCTGTAATTTGAAGCCTTTAAAACGAGATTTGAGGACTTCAGTAGCTCGGCCAGAGGTTATGGATCTACTACAGGAGAGAGTGGGTGATGTTCTGAGGCTTGCGATATGCAAGAGGTCAGACTAGATGATCATGATGGTCCCTTCTGTTCTTAAAGTCCATGAGTTTGAGACTATGTTGGAATTATCCCCAAAACAAGTATTAAAAATTCAGAATTAAGGTTAAACTTAAAAGAAATCCAAACATGTCTTCAAATACATAGTTAGGGCACCCAAGCAATCTTAACTCTGAGCGCTAGGGACACTAACCATACAATTATGATTAGTGCATAATAGTGTTTGTGGTCCCAGGTTAGATTAAATTGATTTTAAAGACATTTGATTTTCTCATGTTTTTTCACTGCGTCATTATACAAAGAAGTTAAGGTTGTTTGGGTGGCCTAACTGTATTTCCATACCCTGTGCATGCATACACCAGAGGTAACAAATCCACCCAAGCTGGCCTGATGTCTGTTTTTACATTGAATCATTTCCTTGCTTTCTGCTAGATGTTTTCTACATGCTTTTATGGGATGCTTTGTATTAATGAACTCTAAAACATTTTTTGTGGTCCCAGAGTTCTATCCATTTCTCGCTCCTGTTTTGTATCCTAAAAAGCAGGTTGACAACAGATATTATGAAACAATTAAAGAGTAATAAAAAAAAAGCATTTCCTTAACAGGAATTCATTGTTAAATCAGAGTGTACTTTTTGTGGTTTCTAGATAAAAAAATCCCATTACTCTCCCAATCTTCTTTATGATTCTCGTAGAACACCAGAGTATCATGACTCTTGACCTAATTATTTGATAATGAAAAATTAAGAGCATTTCTTATTTATTTCTGCAGAACAAACTTCCAGAAGAAATAGGCAACAATATTAACCAAGACTTGTTTTGCCTGGAGGGGGAAAAAGCCAGTAGGTACAGTAGAAGCAAATAATGAAAACTTGAAAAATTAAAAGACATCCCTTTCACCTCCAGTACTAAGCTGAAAAATAATATCAATTATCAGTTAGTGTTACATCTTGGATGTGTAATGAGATACTTTTTTTCAGGTCACTGTACATACGTGACTTCTAGTAACATTTATGGACATTCCATGTGCTTATAAACATAAGCAACCTTCAAACACAGACAGAAAATATCTGACTCAAGTCAAGGAAAATGGTTCAGTGAAAAACATAGATATCAGATTAGTCTGGGAGGATCTGTGAACTCTGAAGAGTGCAGAATGTCCAGAAGACACACTCAGAGTATCCCCTTTGGATTCTTTATTGTCACACACAAAAATGCTCCACCACCACTGAATAGAAAGACTACTTTGTTCTGTTCCTATACCTTAACTTTTTTATGAAGCTAAGTTGTTGGCGTATTGCTCAACGCCTAAGCTGGAGGAGCAGTGGACTGCTCTTCATCTGGTCCCTACCCTTTTACTTCTCCAGCTAAAGTGGCCCTGCCTGGATTTAAAGGTTCCATCTGTAGAACTGTCAGGGTCATTGAACACATAAACCTTCCCAGCATGTCAAGGTGCAGTCCACATATATAATACTGCAATGAGCATATGAAATAAATAATAGTAACTTTTGCTTAATTAACCTGTCTACAGACACAAAGCTAGCTTCAAAAATCATTCTGCATGCCAAATTCATGTAGACTTAAATGGAAGTTTTGCATGAAGGATTGGGACTTCAGTTTCTATTTTCATTTAAAGCTTTCATTAATGAGGAAGTTGAGCAGAACAAATCTTACATCATGTATCACTGATATATTTCAGATATCACAATATGTTAATTAAAATATAGTGGAAAATTTCCAGAGTACTTAACTTTGATGTTATTAATATATTGGGCTTTTTACTTCAAAATTCTAATAAAGACATAGGATCAGAGAAAACATTTAGGAAAATTATGTCAAATTTTATAACCAAATTCTGTACAACATTCCATTTTGCCAGTTTCTGTCAGAAGATATATATATATATATACATGGGAAAAAATAACAAAACTTCTTTATTCCTTCATTTTAAAATAACTATAAAAGTATACTTTGATTGATAAATATTCATAATCCAAAGTTCTTCTCTTTAAATAACAATCAATTGCTGAAAAAAAAAATTAAAGTTTTCCATAAACATTATTTACATCAAGTGGTAGCAGAGTATATGATATTGATTCCATCAAAATACAATGAAGTGAGTCATGAACAATCTTTATGATGTAAAATATATATCGTTTCTGTATGTATTACAACTTATAATAAAGCATTTAAATTCTCAGATGATTATATGTAATATTTTCGGGTATAAACTCACTTTAAAAAGTCTGAAAAGTGTAAGGCACATATACATATAAAAATAAATAGGAGTGAAGGCCTTGATTTAGGGAAGCATTTAAGCACATGCTTAACTTAAAACACATGTATAAGTCCCATGAGCTAGTGCTGTGCAAAGAAGTAATTTTTTTTTGTTTTGTAGGAAAACTGAAAAAAATCAGAAAAAATGTTTTGGGTCAAGCTGAAAACACTTTTAAAATTTTTTTTTGGCAAACCAAAAAAGTCATTAGAATTTCATTTTGGGTTGAACAAAACATTTCATTTAACCAATATGAAATATTTAATCAAATTTGATGGTGGGGGTTATATTTTAAAAAATCTATAGTAACAGTAAAAATAAAAACTAATTTTTTAAATCGAAATTTGAAATGTTAACGTCAAAAATGTCAAAATGAAATGTTTCAACTTCTATGATATGTTTCATCAAAACAATTCTGCAAGTTGGACACAAATTTGTGAATGTTTCACAGTTGACCCAAATCTGCATTTTTCTGCAAAAAGATTTATCTCACAATTTTTGCCCAGCTCTAAATGGCACTCGAGCATATGTATTATTTCTTTGCTGAATAGTGATGCTTTCCTGAGTCAGCAATACATTGCCTTCAATATCTATTTTTTAAAAAAATTATTCTCTTAGTAAACAATTTTCATGAGGTTTAATATTATCCTATATGCTGTGTTAGACCAGCTGTACACAGAGTCCTTACTTATTTCATGTTCCCAAAGGAAAGAACAACATATATCAGGATGGGGTTGTATGGATATGAACATGATCATCAGTTGTAATTTTTGCCCACATCTCACTGTGCCCCTGTGCAATACCAGTGATGAAGGAACTGCAGACTGTCTCTAACTTTCTGGGGAGAAAATGGATTGGTGGAGTTACCATCTTCCAAAATGTGCTCATTTTGATGCTACAAATTTTCTGATGAAGATATATGTACTGAAAGAGTGGGCTGATTTTCAGAAGTATTCACAACTCCCATTTGCTTCAGGACAATCTGCCATTTTCAGCAGCACCTCAGAAAATCATGCAATTTTATTCAGGTGCCTAAATATGGATATAGGAACATAATTTTAGGCACATAATTTTGACACTGTGGGCCTATATTTATAGTTTTATCCTCCGTGCTCTATTCAGCCAAACACAAACAGCTGACTGATGGCACTTTCTATACATGAACCTAATATAAATTGAAATTTCATCCCACTTAATATTCATCTTATAGAGGATATAAGTGAAAATACTGCTTCACATAACAGAGAACTCTTGTGCTCAGTTGAAGGAAGCCTGTATTATGGCTGATCATAAAATATATCTGATCACAGTGTGTGGAATAGGAAATAACAGTGGAAACTATGAGGACCTCAAATTCTCTACATATGGTGCCAAGTGAGAGGATTTCCTAAAAATACATGAATCCAAGATATTAATTAGAAATAAACTAGCAATATCTTTCCTGGAGTTGAAATGTTGGAGCTAAGGAGCAACAGAGAAGGGAAAGTTGTACTGAAGACAATGCAGTGAAAAACAACAACTTTCTGTATGCTCGGACAGCTTAAAACCTGGGAAATTAAATAATCATTTGGAGACAGTAAATCTTATAAACTGGTTTATGAATTCTGCCAAGGAAATAGTGGCATTTTTGTTTTCCTGGGAGGGTTGTATTTTGTATTAACCATACAACAACCAAGGAAAATATTGAGAGGAATTAATGGGCTTTTTGGAAATAACTGACTCTTGAATGTGTTTTTTCTCTCTCTCATAAGAGACAAATTTAACATAGCACAGGACTATTCTGAATAGAAATCCTTTAAAAACTGCATTTTCTAGCAAGTGTGTTTACCCCCATTGGATATCTAAAAAAAATCGGTATAAAAATGTGATGGTAGCAGCTCTGCTTCTACAATGATAAAATATGAATGTAGAACCAGTGGTTTTCACTAGACCACAAGTTAATATGCCCTGGTAATAGATTTTTGCCTATGAAATATATTTTTATATACTTGGAAATTGTTCATTGATTTTTGCAATCCATAGGCCAAATATTAATAAACAGCCTCTAATTTTGCATCCAACGTTTTTGGGTGAAAAATAAGAGACTATGTTGAGTAGTTTTCAACATCTGACTCTTTGTATAGTTACAACACAGAATGTTCATGTTCTCTTTTCATATAAACTACTCCCCTAAATCTTTTTCTGCATTCTTCTCTACCCTCATCTTCTCCTATTTGGTGGTATCACCCTACCTACCAACACACCATTTCTGTCTGATCCACTGGATGCTTCATTACTGCCACCTAAAATGCCCGCATGAGATTCCCAATCAGTGTTTGCCAAGTTCCACATCCCTCCTTCAAAGGTCTTATTAAAACTTCTGTTGAAGGATTCTAGCTCTATGAAGCACTTTGTATTATGGTTTTCTTCCATACTGTCCTGTTTTGATCCCACTGTGCCTTAAAACTCCTTGGTACAAAGACCTGTCCATCACAATACCTCTTCAGTGTTGTGCATAAAAGTGGCACTCTATGAATATAGTTAGTAGTCCTGTGGCAGGTGCTATAATATTGGGGTCGAGTCAGGATTTCTCCTTCCCCCAGCATCCCTGGGCTCAAAACTTTGCAGGGGTCACCCCCCTTCTCCTATAGGGGAACTAGAACCCACTTGGCACCCTGTTTCCCTGAGCTATGTGGGTTTTAGAGAAGAAAGAAATTCGAAGGGAGGAGTCAGTCCAGGGGCTCCTGAAGGCCACAGGAGCAAAAACTCAGCAGATTCTGCAGTGGGGACTGAAAGACACAGGTGGTATCCTAAGCGCATCTTCTACAGTTCTGACTCTGAACAATCCCTTTGCTGGTTAGATGTTTGTTCCAACCGTCCCTCCCTCACAAACTTCATTTCAGCCTCACTCAGCCTGTCCTCAATGCCACCTCCTTTAGTTTAGCCCTTTGTTGATGAATGGCTTTTTTAAAAAAAAAAGTATTTACTACTATTAATTGCTTGAAAAGTTTTAAGAACACATTTCAGTCTCTGTTAAACTGTTCACTTCAGCTATTTTGTAGTATTTATTTGTGGTGTTTAATTGGTCATCTAAGTCACATGGTACAAGTTTTGCTTCTCCAATAGAAAGGCTGAACCTATTTAAACAGAAAAATGTGGATACTCTTCTGTGTGAAGAAATACTCATGCTCAAAGTGAATATGTATATTTGTATGAAGAACACCCTTTCCCCAAATATTTGTTCAAACAATAACCTACCTAAGCAACTGTCACAAACAGGGTGAAATTCAACTTTGTTTAAAGGGCCAACACAAGATGTATGCAGCACTTTAAGTTGCACTTACGCCTTATTTCCAGGTTTTTGTGCCAGCCCTGTGCACGGGGTGAATTTCACCAACAGCAAGTAAAACAGAGTGTAGACATGATCAAACTAAACAGCCATTTGGAATTGGACCAAAGTGTCCAAACATTGGTTTTGTGACCAGCTCTACAAATCCTATATTAAACCCCTGCAAGAGACTGCAGTATGTGGAAGAAAAAGCCGCTAGACGGAGCTACTATAGCTGGTAAGAAGCATGCACTGAACTAAATAAGTGCACAATTGTCTGGAAAATTCAAAAATTGTAACTAAATATGAGCCAGAGATCACTTAGAGAGACGAAGACTGACAAATTCCTGGACTCTGTTTCAATCTCACCTATAGATTTAGAGATGATCCTGGACTCACATATAGGCACATGCATACCTTTACTCATGCCCATGATCCTACTAAAATCATAAATATTTGCTGGCAGTATGTGAAGCATAACTTTAGGCAGAATCATAGAACTATAGGGTTAGAAGGGACCACAAGGGTCATCTAGTATAATCCCCTGGCAAGATGCAGGATTTGTTGCGTCTAAACCATTCAAGATAGATGACTGTCCAGCCTCTCTCTGAAAATATCCAGTTAAAGAACTTCCACCGCTCCCTAGGAAATCTGTTCCATTGTCCTACTGTTCTTACAGTTAGGAAGTTTTTCCTGAGATTTTATCTAAATTTGTATTCTGTAGTTTGAACCCATTGCCTCTTGTCCTGCCCTCTGTGGCAAAAGAGAATATTTTTTCCTCCATCTTTCCTATAGCCAGGGCTAGCGCCAGGCACCAGTGCAGCAAGCAGGTGCCTGGGGCAGCCAACATAAAGGGGCGGCATGTTCGGGTCTTCACCGGCGGCAATTCGGCGGCGGGTCCCTCAGTCCCTCTCGGAGGGAAGGACCTGCCGCCAAATTGTTGCCGAAGAATGAAGCGGTGGCAGTAGAGCTAAGTGCCGCTGATTGCAGATTTTTTTTTTTTTTTGCCACTTGGGGTGCCAAAAACGCGGGAGCCGGCCCTGCCTATAGCATCCTTTTAAGTATTTGAAGTCTGCTATCATGTCCCCCCTTAATCACATCTTTTCCAAACTAAACATACTCAGATCTTTCAGCCTTTCTTCATATGGCTTGCATTCCATCCCTCTGATCATCTTTGTCCCTTGCCTCTGGATCCTTTACAGTTTCTCTACATCCTTTCTATACATTGGTGATCAAAATTGGACACAATACTCCAGATGAGGCCTAACTAGCGCAGAGTAGAGCAGTACTATCACTTCCCGTGACTTGCACGCTATGCACTTCACTTTTTCTGTCTTAGTTTCCCAGTCAAATACGGATATCAATGCTCACCTACCTTTTTAACAACATAAAGCTGCTAAGAGATACAACAGATATGGATCTTAGCCAATGATCACAAAGGAACGAATGCTGGACCCTGCTTACCCAGTAGTGCTGCCCTCTGATCAGGATATGTAGGAGCAATATTTTCCCTGATGGGCCTGTAGTAAATATCCCTTTGAGAGCTGTCAGATCAAAATTTACACCTTGGCTGTGAACCCATCATCTCATTTAACTGGGGAAAAATGCACCAACCCCCAGCACAGTTTGGCCATCAGGGTTGCACCACCTCCTCTGTTCTCAACCTCCAGTGCTTTAATGACTATGTATTAGTATGCATAACAAATCAGACAGTGGTAAGTGGTGGACTGAGGAACTCCGCCAAGCAGAAGGAGGAAGGATTTGGCAGATGCATAAGTGGTAGGCAGCTACTACTGATTAAGTCCACTCCAAAGATACAAATAGGGTTCTATGACCTCAGAGCAGGATGGATCAGAAGTTGACTCGTAGGCTGGTTTCTTGATTCTTAGTAATCTGGTCAGATCTTTCTCTCAATCCCTATTTTAAAAAATGGCCTATATGCATGAGCAAGGGGAAAGGGGACAGGACACAAAGAAGAGGTAGAATTGGGGAAAGACAAATGGAGGAGGCATATATTGCCAGTTTCTAACTTCACAAGATTTGTATAGAATCTAATATGTTTCACAGTAATCTCTATAGACTCCATAGATATCCATAAAGGGTTTTTTTCCCCCACAGATCTCTATAGAGAGTTTCTGTAATTCTTTAAAATGAATGCCCATAAAGGGAGACTGTGTAACAATGTACTTCATTTTTTCTGTCTCCCAGTGTCTCAAAGGAGAACTAAATTAATCTTTTTTACCTATCCACAGTGATGTTCTGTGAATAGATTGCAGTGGTATTGCCCCAGTGCTGTTGTATAAATAAATTACCATAAAGCCTGAAGGTACAATTGGGAAAAGCAGATGTTATAGGTGGGAAAAAAACGAAACCACACTAAAATAGAGCTCAGGATGACGAAGCTTTATCCAAGTTTTCCCCTTTTTGTTATGCAGAAGAGATTCCAAGGTTGCACTAAAACCTCTCTGTGTCCATAAAGTCAAACCTGTTAAACTCGCATTCATTATAAAATTAATACATTGCTATTTTAATAATAATTTTCCCAGCCATATGATAAAATATATAATTTACTTTAAAGTTTTGGTTCACTATATATTATGAAACATTTCAACTGGAATCCAGCACCAGGGTAAGCCCCAGTTAGTCATTCTTTCAGAGTCTGGGTGTAGACCTTTCAGTGCACTTATGAAGGCCAGTCAAATTAGGGTTATGGCAGCCATACAGTGAGTGGTTAGTACAAAGGAAAATTAACCTTTAGTCTAGCTTTTTATTTTATATATATAAATCCTGTGGCCAGATGGTAGAGCAGGGAACCATAGTCTAGTCAAGTTTTGTTGTTCTTTTCAAAGTTCTAACAGTAATAATTTTCTTTGTTACGTTAGTGCATCACTTAACCTATGTGTGCCTTAGTTTATCCATCTGTAAAATCTGTTTAAAGCTACTTGTTTACTTTATGTTTGTAGAGCACTTTGGTGATACTCAGATGAAAGCTGTTATGAACAGCTGTGCCTGATTCACTAGAGTTACTCTAGTTTTGTGCAGCTGTAATTTCATTTAAGTCAGTGCTCTTACATCAGCAAAAACTGGAGTAATTCAGTGTCGAATCAAGCCCAGTAAATACACATTATAATTAGCCATAAAAATACTGCTGGAATAGTAATGACTGTAAAAGGAATACAAACACAAAAGAGTGCATAAGAAAGATGACATATGTTTCTGCAATTTTTTCACTTTCTAAACATCAAAAAGCGCATCTTTTTAGGCCTAATTGGTCTGTAAATTAGCAGTTCAAACAAAGCACAAAGTAAGATTGTTTTCCTAATCCAACATTTAAGTGTGCTAGTAAAATTTTTCTGCCTTAGAGCAGACAGAAGTTGGCCTGACCCTGGATAAATATTGACCTAATAAATCTAGCATTGCATTAAAGCATGGACATAATGAAGGAAGGCCCACAAATGGTGAAAATAGCACAATTTAGTCAGAGTTATAGATCTGCTGTTGGGACAATAAAGATCAGTACAGTATTTCACAGAGCTTAAGATGGTCATGGGGGAAAAAAAGCCCTCCAGCTCATGGTCACATGATAGCAAAGATGGAGATAAAGTATGTGGGTCCCTTAGTGTCTCTAGCTCCACCATCTCTCACGGTACCATGAATATCCACCATGTTCTCCATGTCTACAATGCTCAGCCTGCCCAGATTACAATACTGTGAGTATAGTACTGTACATAATTATTTCCCCCAGGTGAACTCAGACGAGAACTTCTCAACTAGGACAGCTTCATTCATTTTCCCTTTTTTAAATAATAGTGTCCTCAGAATAATATTTATTAGAGTTTCATTCCAGTAGTCCCAACAGATTTCCTTAATTTTTTCCTTAGAGAAAAGCAATGGTATAAGACGATACATGACTATGAATATGATACTGACAATAAGAAGCATTAATTAACAAATTAATTAAACACATTTTGTTCCTTTCCCCCATTGGGGAAGAAACCAGATTCCAGTTTTGCTAGAAAGTAGGCTGTGTAAAGATACACATGCATACAGCTGCCCTCTAAATATTGCAGCCTCAATAAACTATATCTAGGGCTTCTTTCTTCAGGGTGGATTCACATTGTTTTCTCAAACTGGTTCACCCATCCCTAATCCACAGTTTGCCAACATAATTTACTTCTGCTTTTGGTGATGTCCTAGCAGCTGCAGAAATAATATAACCCCTTCTGGCCTTCACTCACATCTAAAACAAAACAGCTTTGATGTAATGGAATAATTTATATTTAGCTACATTTCCTCAGGGCAGTTATATAGTACAGCATTTTGGATAATCTTCACTGAAAATGTTTTTTTTTTTTTTACTTTGAAAATAAATGTAGGAACTTCCTAATTCTTTCCTATTTTGACCTGTGCACATCCTTAAGGTTTAGTGCATGTATATGTTATGTAAGGTCCAAGGGGACGGGGGAGATCAGTGAATAACAAAAACATGCATTTGAGCATATAACACATTTTCCCATATGGTCGATGGTCTTTGATAGCAACAAGCATATTCTTTTATTGTAACAGAAGCAAAGTTGAGGTATTTCATAAAGTCACTTTCATTAAGTATTACCTAACAGCAAGCACATGTGCAAAACGCTGAACCTTTCTCCCTCATATTCAAGATACAATACATAGGCTAGGTCTACACTACCCTCCTGAATTGTAAAAAATGACAAAGGGGTTGTTTTCTCTTCACAGGATGCAGCCCTTCCCTTTATCTTCTCTTTTTCTTGCATTAAACTTGTCTATATTGTATAGTGCCATCAGAAGAACTGTCTCCAAATACAATTAATAAATGGTTATCTAGGCAACTATGGTCTTGGCTGGAGCTGTGTAGTTCACTATGACCTGTTGAACCTGAGATGTCAACTCTTCCCCTTTAGTGCAGGAGTGAAATAACAGACTATGTCCCATGAGCTCAGGAATAAAACATGAAGGACACAGTGCACATAGGCAAGATCTAGTCAAGACCTGGTCAACGTTACAGTTTTCCCCATGGCTGACAAGCCACAAGGGAGAAGTCAAAGTGGGATAAGCATGACCCAATTTTTTTCCCCAGCAACGTCTATCCTTTCCACACAATAAGTGTTCTTCCCAGGTTCTTGGAAGCAAATTGACCCTCAGATTTCAGGAGCAGAAGCTCCCTGCATGGAGAGGGAGAGAAGGATTCAAGGATCCAAAGAAACAAACTGGGGGTTAATGAGAAGTGCCAGAATCAAAAGAATTCAAAGGTGAGCTTTAAGCTACTTTGCACACACATTCCTGACTTAACTCTGTGGGGAAGACTCATACCCATTTTAATGGTATATTTTAGCACTTTAAAAATGTGGCAGCACACTCTAATATCTATAAATGCTCATCACATTTCTCACTATAAAAGGCATTGATCATCCTATAGGAAATGGAACAGAGACCCTCTTAATTACCTACAGACTCTGTTTTAAAAAAGTAAATAGACCTCTGATTCTAAGCATAACAATTTAAAAAAACGTGAGTGTGACTAATGTTTTGAAGTTTTATAAAATGCAAACATCTCAAAACACTAACAGATGACAAAGGACAAGCCTCATTTGCTCTAAGATAAAGAGGTTGATTTGATATTACTTACAGAATGTGCCATGTCCTTTATGTATTTTATCTAAGTTGTAGCCCTCTTGATTAAAGAGGGAAGCTTGAAAATGTCAGTCCTAAAAACTAAAAGCCAGAAGGTAAAAAAAGATAATAAAAACAAAATTATTACTTTGAAAAAATATCATATTTTTTCTCCCAAATGATAATTTTTAAACACATGGAGTTACAGTTCTGGGCAAACTTCATTGAGAAGAATTAGTAAGAATGAGGCAAATACAAAAGAATCTGCTCTTGGGGTAGGTTCTTTGAGTAGTGTTCCACAACCATAATATTGCTCTTAATCTGGCAGTGATAATAAAAGTACTGTTGTTTATAGTGGGAAGACTTCAGTGTGTGCTCAATCCAGGTGATTCCTAACCTATTTACACCTGTTATAAAGTAACACCTACTCACACTGATGATAGCCTCAGGGCAAATTCTAATAAAAATGTAAAAGCTTATTGGTTGTTAGTTTTTCTTTTAACTTAATAAAGGGCTACATCCTGCTCCATTTCATCACTGGGAGCTGGAGAGGGTCTAACTGTCCATGCTTAGTAGTGTTTTATATCCACACAGGTGTAAAGATTAGGGGCGGCTCCAGGCACCAGCGCACCAAGCGCGTGCCTGGGGTGGCAAGCTGCAGGGGGCGCGCCTATGGGAGGTCCACCGGTCCCATGGTTTCAGTGACAATTTGGCGGCGGGGACGCCGAAGCCGCGGGACCAGCGGACCTCCCACAGGCACACTGCTGAAAGCTGCCTGCTTGCTGTGCTTGCGGCGGCAAAAAACATAGAGCCGCCCCTGGTAAAGATGAAGGACAATAGAGAATCTGTCCATTGCCCCTATTTTTCTCTCAGATCAATACACCCAGATAATCTGTGAAACAAGTGTTTCTTTTTTAAAACAGTACAAGATAATATTAATCATACTGTTGTCTTGGCTTATTTTAGGGCCTGGTGTTCAACAGCCTAGCACAAAGGGGCACTGATCCTGTTTGAGGCTTCTGGAAATAATTACTACAGAATTCCCTTTACTTATACCAACATTGACTGTTATACTCATGTGAGCATCCTATTGACGTTGACAGGACTATTCCCGAGACTAATGCAAGCAGTGTTTGATCAAAAATGATGTAATATGGGTCTCATGCTTTTTACCTCATTTCATTGCCTTGTCAGAACTACTTGTGCCATTAATGAACAGTTGAAACAAGGAAGAAATATGTGCAAGTTTAAGATCAAGCAGTTAATTAATGGCACAAGTAGTTCTGACAAGGCAGCAAATTGAGGGAAAAAGCACAAGACCCATTGTCACGCTGTCTGGAGTGGCTTACAACTCTGAGTGCCTACCTCTGGGCAAACTGTCAGAAAACAGGGCAGACACCCCTGGTGGTATGATCTATGATTATATTTCACCAAGCCAGTTACAAATGTGAACCCATGGATCACTGTAACAGTCTTACCATGAAGTAACAGACAGTCCCCTCAGACTCTCCAGTCTATCTTGCCACCCCGACAAACTGGACTTTCTGATAAAAGGTCACTTCAACCAAAAATCACACCACATCAGGTTGCTCCCAGTCCCAAGAGACAA
Organism: Trachemys scripta elegans; assembly: GCF_013100865.1. Classification (NCBI taxonomy): domain Eukaryota; kingdom Metazoa; phylum Chordata; order Testudines; family Emydidae; genus Trachemys; species Trachemys scripta. Next base: position 282,600,117 of record NC_048298.1, on the reverse strand, counting down.
AGTCACTTTCCCCAGATCACTTAGTACTCCAGATCTTACTCCAAAGTCAACGCTGGTAGCCAATTCTATAGTAAACTAACTAAAGGTTTATTAGCTAAGGAAAAGAATGAGAGTTATTGAGAGGTTAAAGCAGGTAAAATATGTGTATAGCTGAGCCACAGTTTATAATTCCAAATGGTAACAGCGATTTAGTAATCTGCCAGTTTCCCAAAAGTCTCTCAGCGCGATCCAGAGAAACTCTAGGGATCTCAGTCTTCTCGTTCTGTAATTCTGCTCTCTTAGAATCCAAACAGTCCAGAGATCCAGGATCTTTCCTTGAATCCATACTTATAGCTTCTTCTCACAGAAAACAAGCTGATAGGGTCACTACCCATGTGAGTTTTTCCTTTGATGACAGAGAGTGAGGAATGCATTTAGAATCTTTAATCTTTCATCATTACACACAATGACCATCTTTTTTGAAGTTAGCTCTTTACTGTTAAAGTTCTTAATTTGCATTCCACCAGGCTTCTTCCTTGCTTGGTGGGTTATTTATTCACAGGGGTACACACAATGTAAATGTTTGCTATTACATTATAACAGGACACTGATAAGTGAAAACAATTCATGTAACATCCCATTAGTTTTCATGAAGTTTAAACACCAAATATATTTTATACATTTAACATGATCTATACTAATAGACAAAGTGAATTGACCTGGGGCTTTGACATGAGATGGGACCTGGTCTGCGAGCGTCACACCCATATTACAACATTTTTGATCAGCCTTTGCTTGCTTTAGTCTCATGAGTCTCTCTTAGATTTTTAAATAAAATTAAAAAAAAAATGTTTGTCAAAATATTTCTTTTACAGTATCTGGAGCTAATATATCCTGACCAGCAAACTTTGCTCTCTTACAGAAGGAATTATTATATTTATAATATTTGTAATGTAATTATAATATAATAATAATTACTTTCAGTGAGTGTCTAATGAAGGCCCCTCTCTCTTCAAAATTCACAAATCTTTGATAAATCCTCAGTACAGGGAATATTATTATAGTAACTTGAACAATTTGCAATTATCCTTTGTAAAGATTGTAATGAAAACCACTATATTTATCACATTGGAGGGAATTTCTCCACATGATTTTACAAGATATCTCTAGGGAGATGATTAGAGAGATATGGGCCACATCCACCTCAGCTTACTAACGTTGAGTAGTAGCACTGAGCTCAATGCAACTAATTCATGTAAGTAAGGTGAACAAAATGCTGCCTATTATTAAGAGCCAACTTCTGCTAGCTTACTCACAGTTGTAGTCCTATCAAAGTTAATGGAACTTCTCACATGAGTAAATCAAACAGGATTTAACTCTGTCCCTCATCGTGTCCCAAATAATAGCTATTTTTGAAAAAGTGTGAACTTCTAATTTTGATCTGTGAAATGAATTAATCTCAAGTCCAAAAGGGAGTGAGTTTGTTACAGTGATCATAAAGAATTGTAATAGAAAATACTCAGGGCCTACCGCTTTTCCTTTGGCAAGTACTTTATAGTTTCTGAGGATTTCTTTTTTGATAATTTTTTGATTGAGAAATTCTCTTTGTTCATAAAATTTGGATAGATTTATCAGATAGCAATTGACTTAAGCCTCTCAGCTCTGGGGACACTGAAGAATAAAAATGTATATTAATATCTGCTTTTTGACACATTTGCCATGTGTCAGTTTAATATTAGTGATCGGATTTTCTTGCTCTTTTATTTTTAAGCAACTAGATTTTAAGCAATTTTAAGCGGCTAGTCTATTGTCCAATTTACTTATTTTTTCCCCTTATTTTGTTTCTGTCTTACAGTGGTCACCATACAAATAATTTCAATTTCACCTCTAGCCTAATTAACTTCATTGCAATGTTCCTTATTCTGACTCATTTTGGAGCTTCTGATTCAAAATGATAAACACAAGACCATTTCTGAGGCACTATGGAAACAATTACCGTATTTTCCGGCGTATAAGACGACTGGGCGTATAAGACGACCCCCAACTTTTCCAGTTAAAATATAGAGTTTGGGATATACTCGCCGTATAAGACTACCCCTCTTCCAACGCACACCAAAAAAAAAAATTAAAAAAACATCAGATTTGATTTCAATATGGTAATTTTAATTCAAATGCTTATGACATGCAGGTACTTAGCAGGAAAACTGTCACTTATAAACATAAGGCTGTTTGTCATCAAACATGTAAACATAAAACAGTGCAAGTGGATTAAACTTTTCCTAATTCACTCTAAAGCTGAAAGGAAGGATAAGACAATAAACCCATGGGAGCTGCCATGCTGTTTGTTTTCTAAGCTGTCAACCAAACTGGAACTGATGATGATAGGAGGAAGATAACAAACAAGAGAGAGAGAGCAAGTGCCGGGCAAGTCCCTGGCGAGTTAGCAACGCCCATCATAACTGCAAGCTACGGTATTTTTACAGATTTTGCTGGCGTGACAGTTTCCCTTTAAAAGCCTTCAAAATCCTCCTGTTCGTCATCTGATATCATAAGTACATCAATGACATCTTGTGATACATTTGTAAGGCAGTCATCGTATGGATCGAATTCCGTATCAGATGGTGTGGTCTCAGCTTCAGCTTCCTCTTCATCTTGCCACAAGTAGTCGTCCTCCATACCATCTAATGAATTTGATATGCCACACTTCTTGAAAGACTTGATTACTGTTTCTGCATCAATATCATTCCAGGCTTTTATGACAAACTTGCACAAAACATCCAACTGTGGAGCACGCATGTTTCCTCCTTTTGTGAGTGACTTTTCGCCACTAACCATCCATTCATTCCACTGTTCTTGAATGCGATCTTTAAATGGCTTGTTTAGGCACGCATCCAGTGGCTGTACCAACGATGTCAATCCTGCAGGAATAACTGCCGCATCTGTGTTTAGTCTTGCAAGCATTTGCTTGGTGCTGGGAGTTAAATGAGCCCTGAACATATCCCACACCAGTAGACTACATTTTTGAATAAGTCCACCTGGTCGCCTGCTCCATACATTATCAAGCCATAGCTTTACCCCTTCTTCATCCATCCAGCCTTTTTCATTCACATGTACAAAACAACCAACAGGGAACTTGAATTTCGGCATTGTTTTTCTTTTAAAAATAATCATTGGTCTCAGTTTGGCGCCATCAGCTGTGCATCCTAGTACCACTGTAAAACTGGACTTCTCGTGTCCTGTTGTTTTAATTAAAATTGTTTTTTCACCTTTTTGATGGACAGTTTTATTTCCAACCATATCAAAATTCATTGGAGTTTCATCCATATTTCCAATACTACTTAACGCATAGCCATGTTTAGTGCGCTGTTGTATTACGTATCGATGGAAACTATTTACTTTGCTATCAAGATCTGCAGGTAATTTTGGGGCAATTTTCATCTTTTGCCTCAGTACCATATTATGCCTTCCCATGAATCTAGTACACCAGGATACAGTGGCCTTAAATCTGTTGCTGTGATCTGGGTTAGATTTGGCCCACTGAAGTGCAAACAAATGTATTTTATTTCGTGTCACTACATAACCATTTTGGCGATGCTCATTCACCATGTCTGCTACATGTTTTTCGAGTTCTGGCCAATGTGGAGTGCCTCTTCTTAATGCACACTTATCCCTTGGCATACTCTTTAATGCTTTTTCATTTGCTTTCCAGTCCCGAACCATCTTTTCTGTTACTCCATATTGTCTTGCAGCAGCGCAGTTATTATGTTCCATGGCAAAGTTTACAACTTTAAGTTTGAAACTGGCTTCATATTTCCTTCTTCTTGCTGGTGGAGCCATGATGGGGTTTTGACTGTTGGACATTTGTATACTGTACTGTATGTACTGGTGCTATACTGTATGAACAGGTACAGATACTGGTGCTGTACTGTATGTGGTACCCAGTATACAACAACCAGCCAATCACGGCAAGCGATGTACCTTACCGGCGATTGGCTGGTTGTTGTATACAAAGCCTGCTTGGATTGGTCAGCTCTCCCTGCCTGCCCAGCCCTCCCTGTCTCCAAGACTATCAGAGCGGTAGCGCAAACACGCCTCTTTCACCCGTCTGGCCCGCCCTTGTATCCTATTACCTCCTTCTCTGCCTCTCAGATCTCGCACATGCGCGCCTGCGCCGCTTCACTGCAGTCCTCAGGAGCGAGATCTGAGAGGCAGAGAAGGAGGTACGGTAATAGGATACAAGGGCGGGCCAGACGGGTGAAAGAGGCGTGTTTTTCTGGGCACAGCGCCACTCTATCTCTTTTTTCCATACCCCGGGAGTCCCAGACGCCTGCAGCTTGCTCTGCCCTTCACTTACACCTTCCCAGTGAGGCGCCCCCTCACCTCGTCATCGGGCGGGGATGCGGCCGCGGCCGTTTTTGAGCTCCCCCCACCATATGCGGCGACCGCAGATTCTCCAGTCCGGCTCGGAAGTTTCAGCACCCGCCCTATAAGACGACACCCGGCGTATAAGACGACCCCCGACTTTTGAGAAGATTTTCCTGGGTTAAAAAGTAGTCTTATACGCCAGAAAATACAGTATTTGGTACATGAAGTTATTACTGTTACCTCAACTCAAATTCTGAGGTAAAAATTAGTTGCTTTGGGGGCCAAATATAGAGTTGATCCAGAACACCTAATGCCCACCCCCAGCCTCAGAGTTGACTTGGACCAGCAGGTGAAAGAAAAACTCACATTTCATTTAATATTGCAACACTCCTCACCCTACATGGGATTGAAGGAAGAGATGTCTTTGTGGCTGGCTGACTGGACAGAAAAGTGAAACAGAATACTATTGGCTGCAATGCACCCCAAGAGAGGGCTTATAACACCTTCCTTCCATATCCAAGGGTGCCATTCTGCACTGGGAAAGAAAAGCTCCTTCCTTACCCTTGGAATTAGAGTAGGACAGGGTTTGGGGGCCTTGCTGTGGGTTCATGATAGTCACCTTTTTGGGGACTGGGAAAAAATGTCCCCCTCCCTGCCAGATTGATCTGGAAAAAGTGGGTGTTTTCCTCTCAGCAGCCTAGGGATGGAGTGGGTTGGTTAGTTTGTCCAATTCATTTTATCTCAGCTTGTCAGGTGCGCAGCGCAAATCATTGATCAAGAAGGCATCTGGCTCCCTGATCAGCTGGAATTGGAAGTGGATTAGCAGAAGACCTCTCATAAAGAAGGCTGGGAATGGGACTGGGACTCTTAATGTCAGATACAGTGAGAAGACACCATTTCTTCCTTATCCACTTACCCTTTGTATGAAGGGAGGGCGATGGAGTCCAAGAAACGGTGCTGGGATGGTGGGAGGGTTGATGGCAGCCCTCCACCAGGTGGTACAAATTATAATGGAAAGTTATCCTGCACTGAATGAGTTATTGACAGATTGTTCCCAGATATGTTACTTAATAAATTTTTGGCCTAGCTAAACCACATTCCTGATGTTTTGTCTTATTTTCTGTAGTGTCCCAGGCAAACTGCTGTTACCTACAACTTCTGCCTCCACCAAGAATATGTTACACTAACTTTACACCTTCTCTAGATTCCTGTTGCCTGCTTGGTAAGACTCATAACACAACTTGCACAGTGGTGCAAATGGTGCAGCCAGTTGCACCAGGACCCTTGAGGTTATGGATACCCAACCAGAGTGAAGGATACTTGGATTTAGCAGCACACGTTTTCCTGTTCATGTCATCACCAGCCTAGGAGAAGCTGAGCTGTGTTGTGCTGCAGTAGAAAGAGGCTGCTTAGGAAACCATGACTCGCTCGCTACCCCAGGGTCAGGATAGTGGCTGGGGTTGGGGGACCCGCTGGCCAGGGCGACCAATTGCCCTGGGTGTGAGCAGCTGAAAAGGGCACATGGAAAAGGTGTGTGTGTGTGTCAGGGTGGGGGGATTGCAGCAGCAGGAGATGCATGGAGGCATGGTGAGGGGACCCAGAGATGGGAGACAAACCCCCCATCTAGAGATGGAGCACGCCATAAAATCATTGGATGTTTTGTATGGGGCAGGGGAGCGGGAGGCTGAGGTGGGAGGGCTAAATCAGATCTGGGAATGGGGGAAGGAGGTTGGAATACAAGTGGGTGGAGCTGGGGGTCTGGATCAGAGCTGGGAGCATGGAAGGAGTGGGGGCGGTTGGAGCAGAGCTGGAGGGGATTGAGGGGGAACTGGGGTAGGATGCGTGAGTGTTTGAAACAGGGCTAGGTGGGTAGATCAGGGAACTAAAAGAGCTGGGGAAGATGAGGGCTGGATTGAAGGAGGCTGGACTATGATTGAAGGAGATCTGGGGGAGGGGGGCTAGATCAAAACTGGAGAGGCGTGAAAGGAACCTTGGGAGTAGCTGTGGGTGTGTAGGGGAATAATGAGAGAGTTGGATGGAAGCTAGGCAAGAGCTGGGGGATGGGGGCTAGATTGGGATTGTGGGGGATCTAGAGGGGGGCAGATTTCAGAATCAGGAAGTTGAGCCCTAACCAATTCTTGCACTAGAACCTTCTGGAACCTTGCTATGTACAAACGTATACCCTGTCCCGCCCCTTACACATCACCTTTGAATTTCTCTTCACTGGTTCTGAATACAGGGAAATGTAAGGGTGTTGGAATATTTCACACAATGCAGCTCCAGAAGTGGAAAGGTGTAGGAAGAAATCAGCTAGCAGGGAGAAGTAAGAAGCTGCAAATTAAAGTAGGCCAGGACATACTTTACTTTACACCTAAAGACAATAGTAATATCTCCCTTTGAAGAAGACCCATGTAATTAACCTCACCAAAAGAGAATCAAAAAATGTGGTCCTACCTAGATGACACTGAGCCTTTTTAATTATTGTATGTGCCAACTAGATACTCACTAGAGAAAAAAAGGGAAAGCAGATCAGGCCAGGAAGTGCAAAGACATGCTAACATATTCATAAAATAACTGAGATTGGAACATTCCGAAAAGTTGGGCTAGGGTTGGTGAAATGATGTAAGTTTTTTTTATCCAACATGCTTAATCAAACCCTAATAGAGACACAGAACATGTATATTGATGATATTTATATATCATAAGGCTAAGATCTAAAACCAACAACAAACACCCCCACCACACGCACACACATACAACTGGACCTTTCACTTTAGAACATTCACCCCCTGTATGTAACACCAGCCGTTGGTATCAGCGGAGTTTGAGCCTTATCACATGACATAAGTATTAATTTTTGTACAGGGCAGTCATTAGGGAATAGCTAGCAAGACAATTGCCTAGGGTCCCATGCAACAGGGGGCCCTGCAAAACTAAGTTACGGGCAGCCAGTGATTCAACTTCAGCCCCACGTGCAGGACTCAGGGTTCAGCTTTGGTGGGGTTGGGGCCCACTCCTTAGTTTCTGCCCAGGGCCCCAGCGAATCTAATGCCAGCCCTGCTTTTGTAACTCTGACCTGTGTCAGGTGACTGAGGCCAGAATATAAAGTTCATTTTCCTAACTACATTCCTGTGTCATACCAGTGCCAGCTGTGTCAGGACCATGCCACTGCTGTATTCTTGTAACAGAAAGTTATTAAGGGTATTAAATGTCTCATCTAGTAACCTTCCATTTGGCTACATGATAGGTGGCAGCCAGACAGGCTGAATGAGCATGTGATCAATTAAGTAGCATACCCTTAATGCCTTCTATCATCAAATATACAACTTTCAAGATCTCTTGTTTAGTGAGATTTATTTTTTAAAAATCCTGAAATTTCTTTATCTCTCTGTTCTTAGCTGGTTTCTTCTTATGCTGAATGCAGCAAAATGTCACTGCACCGGTCGTCAAAATGTTCAGGTTCAAGTGATCTTCAGATGGGTCAAAGACTTAATTATGCCCTGAACATGAAAGTTGGGCTTCTTTTTACAAGCAACATATTGATTCACTGAGTTCCATAGCTCTGAGCCTGCACCCATGTAATATAATTTAATGGGTAAAACACAAGAACTGATCAACTGTTCCCTAAAACACAGATTAAAACTGAAATTATATCTTCCAACAACTCACTTCATTTCAAAGGAAAAAATATTTTCAACATTTACTTTAATTTTGAAATCTGCATTGGCTAAATTGTTCTACTAAGACCTTGATTTATTGTCAGCTCAGAGAGAGATTTTTTCTTAAAGAAAGTCTGACTCAATTATCCATTTTTGAATGGTGAATATGTGTATGTTTAAGGTGTGTTACTATTTCTAATTGAATGCATTTTAAAGTAGCCTTTAAAAATTTCTAACAATCTAAAGAAGGCTTTCAGTATTAGAAAGTACGGCTATGATTCAGTAAAACAATTAAGAACATGCCTGACTTAAAACAGACGAGTTGTCCCATTGACTTCAATTTACTTTAATGGATACAGTTTTCCTTTACTTTAATGGATACAGGCCCTGTAAACGTCCGGTGCGGGGGTCGGGCCCTCTCAGGGGCCGTCGGGGGCCAGGCCGGCTCACTACACGGCCTGGATCGGTCTCAGGGTTCCGCCCCTCTGGCAGGGACTAGGCCAAAGGTACACGGCCTCTGCAATGCGCTCCTGCTCTCTGTCAGGGTCCGGCAGTAACTCAGGCCCGGGCTCCGATCCTCACTGCCGGAGCTGGGGATTACAAAGTCAGTCAAGCCCCCGCGCTAGCTCAGGGCGGGGCAATAAACAATAGTTCGGGCGCTCAGCTCCGTGGATCAGGAGCTGAGCCCTGACAAACTCAGGACGTCCCAGGCCCTTATTCAGGGGAGGGCAACCCCCAATAGTCCAGGGGGCTCAGAACCTTCCTTCAGGCTGAGCAGTAAAGTCAGGAGTTAAGGCCCGGCCCTCAGTCAGGGCGGGGCAACAAACAATAGTTCAGGGGCTCAGGACCTTCCTGCAGGCTGAGCCCAGGCAGAGTTAGTAGGCCCAGGCCCTCAGTCAGGGCGGGGCAACAAATAATAGTTCAGGGGCTCAGGACCTTCCTGCAGGCTGAGCCCCAAACAGAGTTAGTAGGCCCTGGCCCTCAGTCAGGGCGGGGCAACAAATAATAGTTCAGGGGTACGGGCTCAGGTCTGGGTATCAGGAGCTGAGCACGGACAAACTCGGGACGCCCCAGACCCTCAGTCAGGGTGGGGCAACAAGCACTCGTTCAGGGCAGCAAACAATAGCTCAGTTGCGGTGCCAGAGCGCTGGCTGGAGGGGGAGGCTGCCACCCGTTAAGTGGGGTGGCAGGGGGGACACAGGCCCACCCACTCCACTGTGTCCCAGCCCGGGGCCCTAAGAGCGGCAGTCAGTCTGCCGCTGTGTTGGTGGGGTCCTGACCGCAACACACCAACATTGGTTCGCTCTCTGTTGTAGCTAGACTGGGGTCAGCTACCCCCGGGCTGCTTTCCATCTCCCCCTCCATTTGTACCTGCTCCCCGCTGGGCTCGGCAACGGGGTCCCACACCATGGGTTCCTCAGTTCGCAGAGGGTCGTCTGGGTCGGGTTGCTCCTCCGGTCTCCAGTCAGGGGGGCGCTCGGGCCCCTCCTCGGGGTACCGTGCTCGGGGCAAGGGTGGCCAGTCTACGTCGGGGTACCTTGCTTGGGGAAGGCTTGGCCAATCCGCGTCGGGGTACCTGGCTCTGGGGAGGTCCGGTCGGCCGGCGTCCAGGTATCTGGCTCTGGGGAGGCTCGGTCCGTCCGCGTCGGGGTACCTGGCTCTGGAAAGGCTCGGTCTAGCCGGAGCTCGCACCGGCACGTCTGGCCTCTCCGGCCGCTGGGCTCTAACTGAGAGCTGGGGCCTGGCTCTTATACTTCCTGTCCCGCCCCTTGACTTCCGGGGGGCGGGAACAGGTGGCGGTGGCTCCGCCCACTTGGGTGCCAATTCAGGCTCCTCTCCCTCAGGGGCCGTCGGGGGCCAGGCCGGCTCACTACAGGTTGCAGGAGCTCTCTGTGCTCCCTTCTCCCTCTGGTCTTTCCCGGCCCTCTCCAGCTGCTGCTTGCTGCTCTCCTTGTTGCTGCCGCTGCCGCTGCCGCTGCTGCTGCGTGAGTGAGTGCGGAGGGGGGGGCCTTGCCGGCCTGCCCCCCCCCCTCGCCCTCGCCTCCGGAGGGAGAAGCACCGGCCCCCCAACACCAACACCGATACCATCTGGGGGCCCACCTGCCTGCTTGCTTGCCTACCTGGCCGGTTGCCCGGCCGGCTGACTGCCGCTCGCTGCTGCTGTTGTTCCTGTGTGGGAGCCGCTGCCTCCGTCGCGGAGAGCGAAGAGACTGCGTCCCTGGTTCGAGAGATTGTGGAGGGGGTTGTTTGAGGACTGTGTTTCGAGTGACTTTGCCATCTTTACTCCTGGGGTGGTGGTGCCCCCGGTCACGTTAGGAGTGCGGACGGACCTGAGCCTCTCGCTCGTGATTCCTCGGAGTGGAAGCCGTCGCTTGCCAGAAAACTCCGAGGTCGACTTGGGAGCCTGCTGTCCCGTCCCCCGTAGCGGACTGTTGAAGGGAACGCGGGGGGGGGGGGGTACGGTGCCCCCCCTTCGTCCATCTGCTCCCCCTTTGCCACCACCCCCACCGCCGACAGCTGCCGACGACCCCTCCACCGCCCCGCGTGCCATCTGGACCTGCTTTTCGCCCCTCGGCGGGGCTGTTTGCTCCCCCCGCCATTTCCATCGTCCGGGACTGTTTACTTGCAGCAGTGAACGGCAGAGCCTGCGCTTCGCGAGCGCTGTGGGTGCACCTTTTCCCTCGCCCTGGACTTCTCCTGCCCCCCAACTACGTTTCGCTGGTGGGGTCCCCTCCCTGTAGCCCCCCTTTGTATTAGTTGGCCTCCCCTCCCCCCCTCCTTTTGAGCCCCTTCGGTTTATTTTTTTGGTGCCCCTTTCCCCCCCCCCCCCCTTGGTTCCTAGCCTGCTGGCTGTGTTCCCGGCCCTGTCCTTGGGCTGCGGCTGGCTGGAGTTTTTTCCTCCTACCCCTCCTTGTCCTTGGGCTGCAGCTGGCTGGACATTCCATTCTGTTTCCGAGCCGCTGCTCCGGTGCACCCCCCCCCCCTTCGCCCCCCCGCGCGCGCTTGTGCCCCCTTTTTTTTGCCCCCCCCTTTTGCACTGTTCACCCCCCCCTTTTACTGTTGTTGTAGTCCCCCCCCCCCGCCCCAGTGTAGCCGGGGGAGCCGGCTTTCTTTTTTGGCACCTGTGCCCCACCCCTCTCTTTTCGCTCCTGTGTGCCCTCTCCATTGGCACCCTCCTCCCCAGCCTGCAGCCTAGCGGGGGGGAGTGGTTGCCTTTCCCTCGTTTTGTCTTTTGCCTAGAGGGGAGGAGCGGCTGCTGGTTGTGATGGCGGGGGACTCTGCCCCTGCCCCTGCCCCTGCTCCTGCCCCTGCCCCTGCCCTGTTGTCCCCGCCCACCCCAGTGGCCGGCCTCTCGGCTGGCCCTGTCCCGGATACCGCCGCTGCCACGGCTGCCCCCTCCACCGGCAGGAAGGGCCAAGGGAGGAAGAAGGGCAAGGGCCCCGCCCGTGGAGCTAGACCTCCTGCGGGCGGGGCTACGGTCCCCGCTGCGGCCCCGACACCGGCCGCGGCCCCTCCCTCTCCTGCCGTCCCTTCCACCAGCTCTGGTGGCGCTCCACCTCCGGCCCCCAGAGCATACGCCCAGGTGGCCACCGCCTCTTTGCGTGCCGCCCCGTCGTCCGCCCCGACCGCCGCCTTTGGACCTGTCCCTGGTGACCACGGCCCCTTCCCCTCGCTGACTAGGAGGCATGGCGTCCGTTGCCATTTGGTGCCTGCCTCGCCCCACATTGAGACCTATGTGCGGGCGTTGGCGAGGGTGGTGGGGCCTACGGCCATCGTGGCGGCCTCCAAGATGTACGGGAAGGCCGTGTTCTTCCTGGCGTCGGTGGCCGCTGCGCAGGAGGCGGTGGAACGAGGCTTGGCGGTGGGAGGCGTGTTTGTGCCCTTGGAACCCCTGGAGGACCTGGGCGTACGGGTGCTCTTGACCTCCGTTCCGCCCTACCTCCCCAACGCCGCCCTGTTGCCGGCCCTCTCCACCCTGGGGAAGCCCATTTCCATTCTGAGCTCTCTCTCATTGGGCTGTAAGGACCCTGCCCTCCGGCACATCCTGTCTTTCCGCCGGCAGGTCCAGCTTCAGCTGCCACCGGCGGCGGGTGCCGGAGTGGCGCTCGAGGGGTCCTTCCTGGTGCCCTACCGGGGGGCCCATTATCGGGTCCACTATTCGACGGGGGAGGCCCGGTGCTTCCTCTGCCGGGCGCCGGGGCATGTCCGGAGGGACTGTCCCCTAGCCCGGCCTGGAGGGGCGTCCGAGACCCCCGGGGCCCGGGAGGGTGCCGGCCCTGTCATCGCCGGCAACCCTGGCGGTTCAGACACTGCTGCTGCCGCCGCCCCTCCTCCTTCTGCCGCGGTTCCCGCTCTGGCCACGGAGACGGCCGGGCGGGCGGGCCTTGCCGTCGCCGACCCTGGATCGGCAGGGCATGTGGAGGAGAGGGCGGGGCAGCTTCCGCCGGCTGCGGGGAAGGGCCCGCCCCAGGGGGAGGTTTCCCTCCCCCCTGCTGTCCCTCCGACCCTGCCGCCCCAAGCCCCGAAGCCATCGCCCTTGCCCTCTGGCCCTGCCCCTGCTGACCGGCCCTCCACCTCCTCTTCCACCTCGGGGGGCTGGGTGACCGTCCGGGGGAAGCGCGGCGCCCGCAGGTCGCGGGCTCTCTCCCTCCCCTCTGATGAGGAGGGAGAGCAGGCCCCCCGAAAGATGCCGCGGGGGGCCGACGTTGTTAGTTCTGTTTCCGCGCCCCCGGACGGTGCCCAGCAGGAGGTGCCGGCCATGGAGACCGTGGATGCCGTGGCAGCGGCTGGGGAAACTTCTGTCCCCTTTGTTGAGCCCACACCTGAGGAGGCTTCTGTAGCGGTTCTCCCGGCCCTTGCTCCGTCCGTGCCCCCCGCCGCCGCCGCCGATGCCGGGGCGGCCTTTGTCTCCGTGACTGGCGGGGAGGTCGCCGGGGCCGAGGGGACCGCTTTCGCCTCCATCTTTGATGAGATCGAGGCCCTGGGTCTGACCCCGGTTACTCAGGGGGAGGACGACCCTTCGCCAGCGGGCCCCGATCCGGGTGCTGGCTTAGTCCCGCCCCCTTCTCCTGCTCCCGGTTCCTCGCCCCACTCTGCTGCCCCCGATTTAGTTCTGGGGGAACCCTTAGCCCTACCTGCCAGCCCGGCCGCGACTACCATCTCGTGCACGGCCGCCGAGCCCCTCGGGGCGATGGCCGTTGCTGAGCGGCCGGTTCCTGCCCCCGATCCTGCCCCTTCCATCGTTCCTGCCCCTGAGGCTTCCCCTGTCCCTGCTGCCTCCGTCCCCTCGGATGCTGACCTTGGCCGAGGGGAGCCGCAGTCTAGCGGCTTGGCAGCAGGAGATGGGGAGCCCGTTCCCGTTCCCGTCCCTGATCCTGTCCCCTCTCCTGCCCAAGTCCCTGTTCCCGCCTCGAGCCCCGCCCCTACTCCCGCCCTTGCCCCAGATCCTGTCCCCGAGGTGTCTCCTTCTGCCACCTCTGGTGTTACTGCCGCCCCCGGGGTTGTCGCATTTCCGTTGCCTGCAGACAACCCTCAGGGGGCGGTTTTCGTGCCCCCCCTTCCTGCCACTGTTGGGGCTGCGTTGTTCCCTCAGCCGCTCTCTCCTTTGCCGGGGATGGGGACGGGCTGCCTAGCGCAGCAGCGCCGGAGCTCGGCCCCTTGTTTATCTGTTACCGTGGGCCGCGAGGACCCTTCAGGGGCCCCGCCGGAGGCTGGCGGCGGCTTGGCCGCTGCCTCCCCCTCCGCGCTGCGGGATGAGTTGCGCCTCTTTCTTTCGGATTCCCGTGGTTCCACGGGTAAGGTGCAGCTCGCCCTTCAGCGCTGGGGGGATTTCCATCTCGTCCTCCGGACCGTGAAGGCGCTTTTGGGGGAGGGGCGAGGGTCCGGTCGGCGGGACATCGCGGCCTATCGGCGGGCCCGCAAATTCCGCGACTCCCTTTTGTCCTTCGGAGTCGAGACCGGGATCTTGCGGGGCCCGCTGGGGGCCGATGGTCCCTCCGCCCGTGAGGATCTGCCCCAGCCCTCCGCATGACGGCTACCACCTTTGCGTCGTTGAACGCCCGGGGCTGTAGGGTGGGTTTCCGCAGGAGCCAGGTGCTCTCCTTCCTTCGGGAGGGGGGGTACTCTGTGATTTTCCTGCAGGAGACCCACACGGCTCCGGCCGTCGAGGCTAGCTGGCGGCTGGAGTGGGGAGACGGGGTTTATTTTAGCCACCTCAGCGCCCATTCGGCTGGAGTGGCCACCCTGTTCTCCCCGGGGCTGCGGCCTGAGGTGCTGGGAGTCGCCGAAGTCGTGCCAGGCCGCCTGCTGCACGTCCGGGCCCGTGTGGAGGGGCTGGTTTTGAACTTGGTCAACGTTTATGCCCCGACCACGGGCTCGGAACGCGTGCCTTTCTATCAGCGGGCGGCGGCCTTCCTCGGCACTCTGGATTCTCGCGAGTGCCTGGTCCTGGGCGGGGACTTTAACGCCACCCTCGAGGACCAGGACCGCTCCGGGCCTGAGTCTTCCCAGGCAGCCGCGGGCGTCCTCAGGGAGATCGTAGACCATCACTCCCTGGTGGACGTCTGGCGCGAACACCACCCGGACGACGACACCACCTTCACCTATGTCCGGGTGGAGGACGACCGGTCGCGCCACTCCCGGTTGGACCGCATTTATCTGTCCCGTTTTCATCTGGCGCGGGCCCATGCCTCCAGCGTCCGGCCGGCCCCGTTCTCAGATCACCACCTGGTGACCGTGACGGCCTCTCTCAGTTCCGAGCGGCCGGGGCCGGCCTATTGGCATTTTAATAATAGTTTGCTGGAGGACGTGGGCTTCGTGGCATCCTTCCGGGAGTTCTGGCTGGCCTGGCGGGGGCAGCGGCGCGCCTTTCCCTCGGCGCGGCGGTGGTGGGACGTGGGGAAGGTCCGCGCGCGGCTCTTCTGCCGGAACTACGCCCGGGGTGCCAGCCGGCGGCGAGATGCGCTGATAGGGCAGTTGGAGCGGGAGGTCTTGGAGCTGGAGAGGCGTCTGGCCTCCGGCCCCGAGGATTCACCCCTCTGCGCGGCGTACCGGGAGAAGCGGGAGGAGCTCCGGGCCCTGGAAGACCACCGGGCCCGGGGCGCGTTTGTTCGATCCCGCATCCGTCTCCTTCGGGAGATGGATCGCGGCTCCCGCTTCTTCTACGCCCTGGAGAAACGGAGGGGGGCCAAAAAGCATGTCACCTGCCTCCTGGCGGAGGACGGCGTCCCCCTCACGGATCCGGAGGAGATGCGTGACAGGGCCAGAGCCTTTTACGCCGGTCTTTTCTCCCCGGATCCGACCGACGCCGAGGCCCGCAGGGTGCTCTGGACCGAGCTCCCGACGGTCAGCGCGGGCGACCGAGACCGGCTGGAGCTGCCTCTTTCTTTGGCCGAATTCTCGGCAGCCCTCCGGCTCATGCCCACTAACAAATCTCCGGGCATGGACGGGCTGACCGTGGAGTTCTACCGCGTGTTCTGGGACGTCCTCGGCCCAGACCTCGTCACCGTCTGGGCCGAGTCCTTGCAGGGCGGGGTCCTCCCTCTCTCGTGCAGGCGAGCCGTGCTCGCCCTGTTGCCGAAGAAGGGGGACCTCCGCGATTTACGAAATTGGCGTCCCGTCTCGCTCCTCAGCACGGACTATAAGGTCGTAGCGAAGGCCATCTCGCTGCGGCTGGGGTCCGTGCTGGCGGACGTGGTCCACCCCGACCAGACCTACACCGTCCCGGGCCGGAGCATCTTTAACAACCTGTACTTGGTCCGGGACCTGTTAGAGCTGGGACGTAGGGATGGTCTGTCGTTCGCCCTCCTGTCTCTGGACCAGGAGAAGGCGTTCGACAGGATGGACCACGGGTATCTCCTGGGCACTCTGCGGGCGTTCGGCTTCGGGCCCCAGTTTGTGGGCTTTCTCCAGGTGCTGTACGCTGAGGCGGAGTGTCTGGTCAAGCTCAACTGGACCCTGACCGAGCCGGTCAGCTTTGGGCGGGGAGTACGGCAGGGGTGCCCCCTCTCGGGCCAGCTGTATGCTCTGGCGATCGAGCCCTTCCTCTGCCTCCTCCGCCGGAGGTTAGCAGGGTTGGTGCTCCGGGAGCCGGAGCTGCGGCTGACCCTGTCGGCATACGCCGACGACGTGCTCCTCGTGGTCCAGGACCCTGAGGATCTGGTGCGGGTGGAGGCCTGCCAGGCCGTTTATTCGACCGCCTCCTCCGCCCGGGTCAACTGGGCCAAGAGCTCTGGCCTGGTGGTCGGGGACGGTTGGCAGGCGGGCTCCCTCCCATCCGCGCTTCAAGCCATTCGGTGGAGCGCGGGCCCGCTGCTCTATCTGGGCGTTTATCTTTCCGCCACGCATCCCTCTCCGCCGGAGAACTGGCTGGATTTGGAGGCCAGGGTGCGTGAGCGGCTGCGGAGATGGACGGGACTGCTCCGGTGTCTCTCCCTGCGGGGGAGGGCGCTGGTGCTGAACCAGCTCGTCCTGTCCATGCTCTGGCACCGGCTCAACACCCTGAGCCCGACCCCGGGACTCCTGGCCAGGCTCCAGAGGATAGCCCTGGAGTTCTTCTGGCCTGGACTGCACTGGGTCTCTGCGGGGGTTCTGAGTCTTCCCCTGGAGGAGGGGGGACAGGGCCTGGTCTGCCTTCGTAGCCAGGTCCATGTCTTCCGCCTCCAGGCCCTGCAGAGGCTCCTTTATGGTGAAGGTAGTCCGGCATGGAGCACGTTAGCGCACGCCTTCCTCCGCCGCCTCCGAGGGCTCCGATACGACCGGCAGCTCCTTTTTCTTCATCCGAGAGGTCTTCCGCGAGACCTCTCGGAGCTGCCGGTCTTCTACCAGGACCTTCTCCGGACCTGGAAGCTTTTCTCGGCGACCAGGTCCATTGTGGCCACCGAGGGCGCAGATCTCCTTGCGGAGCCCCTGCTGCACAATCCCGATCTTCGTGTGCAGGTGGCGGAGTCGCCCTCGGTGAGCCGGAGGTTGGTCCTGGCAGAAACCACCAGGGTCGGAGACCTCCTGGACTACACCAGAGGGGACTGGGTGGATCCCCGCGCGCTTGGTCGGCGCATGGGGCTCTCCACCCTCGCGACCCCTCTGCGTGTACTCCAGGAGGTGGGCGCTGCATTGTCACCTCCTGCTCTCGGCTTTTTGTGGCGGGCCCTGCGGGAGGGTGTTCCCCGCCCACCCCTCACCCCGGGCCCTCCGGACCTTTTTCTCGGGCCCCTGTTCCATGAGCCCCCCCGGCTCCCCCGCTCCCATAACCCAAGCCGGCTGCGCGCTTTGCAGCCGGTTCAGTTTCGAACCGCGCCTAGGGACTATCTGTACACGCTCGTGCTTCACACGTTGCATCACCTCACCCTCGTGTCCCGCCCTGACACCAAGTGGAGGGACTATTTGTTACCTGTGGAGGGTGAGGAGCCCCGGTGGGCCAGCCTTTATTCTACCTTAGTTCCAAGGCCCGCCGGGGACATTGGTTGGCGGCTCCTTCATGGGGCCGTGAGCACGGGCGTGTACTTGGCGCGGTTCACCCCTATTCCTGAGGCCTGCCCATTTTGTGGCATTAGGGAGACCCTGGCGCACGCTTACCTTGAGTGCGCCAGGCTGCAGCCCCTTTTCCGGCTTCTCCAGAACCTCTTGTTGAGGTTCTGGTTACACTTTTCCCCGCACTTGTTTATTTATGCACACCCTATCCGTGGCCCCACTAAGTCGCGAGACCTCCTCGTCAACCTCTTCCTGGCCCTGGCCAAACTCACCATCTATAATACCAGGGAGAAGATGTTGGACGAGGGGGTGCTTTGCGACTGTGGGGCCTACTTTCATACCTCTTTGGTTTCACGTCTCCGTGCGGAGTTCCACTGGGCAGCGTCCGCTGGCTCCCTTGCCACCTTCGAGGAGCAGTGGGCGCTGTCCGGGGTTCTCTGCTCGGTGTCCCCATCTGGTTCCCTGATTTTGAACCTCTGACCGTCACCTTGTTCCCTGTTTTTTTATTAGTTGTCCCACATAATCATTTGGTACTGGGTCCAGTGGTCCCTCCCGCTAGGCTGGGGGAGGGGCCTTTAGTAGTGGGCGGCTAAGCCCGCCCACTTCCCGGTTTGCCAATACGGCTCACTACAGGCCCATATAATTATTCTGGAAAGAAATGTAAACACTGTGTGTGTGTGGGGGGGGGGGGGGACATTTGGGAGACTAATGTTACAAATAAGTTAACAAGATAAGACTTGAGATGGCTCCTATGCATGATGCTGACACTTATCTCTGTCTTTATAGATTTCTCAGCACTGTTGCCCTTCCCTACTGTATCCTCAGAACACTGCTGCAGTTCAGCATCTCTTAAGGAAACTCTAGCCTTGCTGCAATTAAAATGTACTTTGATCATTGAAATGTTGAGTATCTGCTTTAAAATAACGATGTTAGCATGTTTTACACATTTGGTAGGGGAGGAATGTCCCATATGGGAACTGTTAAGAACAAATTTACAAAAACTGTTTCATAGTCACAGCACCATTCTTGAACTAAAGCTGTAGATTGCTTCTGCTCTTCTCTTCAATGCCCAATTGCTCTCGCCCTGTGCCCTCTTTGCCCTCACTTATCTACTGGGATGGGAGGATGCGCAGGGCCTTTGCGTAGCGTAATATTAGCCCTTCCTGCAAGTTCTCTAACCTAATGGGGATCTCTCTGTTGGAGGATCCACTGCTTCTCTCTCTCACTTTATTTTCTTTTTAAGAAACTGTTTATTTTATTCCACATAGTGGTTCATTAGAACCGTTAGCAGTTGTTTCTCATTAGTGAGCACACTCCCTTTAGTGACAATCTTTGCATTTTAATTTGAACTTTTGTTGCTGTCCACTAAAATTAAAGAGTTATGAAGGAGTCTTAATAACTATTTAAGCATCTACACTAGCCTGTGGGGAATCTATTTTAATCTGTACCAAAGCTTTTCTCTTTACTCCTACATTTTCTGCCTGGCTTTAACGCTTCTGCTTTTTTAAAAATTGGGCTGAAGAGCAGCTCAGGCAATTCAGTCATCCTCAAACTCTGTCAGGCCTCCAAAGCAAGTCAGCTAATTTAATGTAGGAAATTTCCTATCCAAGACTCCACTCCTGCAATATGATCTGTTGTGGGTATGTGGAGACCCGCCAAAGTCATTGAGGCTCTTTGCCTGATGAGGCAGCCACAACACTGGGTATAATTTGAACAGATCAGCTTCCTAGGCACAACAAAGGGAAGGACAAGCTCTCTTGGACTATGCTATGAAATAGTTTTAATGTAAGAAGAACAGGATCTGGATTTAAGAGAAACGTGGTTCTTGAGACTGTGAAGTGAAGGAAATCATAGGTTTAATAGATTCCAAGCCAGAGGGTTCCATTGTGATTATCTAGTCTGACTCCTGTACAGTAAAGGCCAGAGAAATTCCCCAAAATAATTCCTAGACCATATATTGTAGAAAAAATATCCAATCTTGGTTTCGAAATTGTCAGTGATGGAGAATCCACAATTACCTTTGGTGAATTGTTCCACTGTCAAAAATGTACATCTTATTTCCCATCTGAATTTGTTTAGCTTCAACTTCCACCCACTGGATAGTGTTATAACTTTCCCTGTTAGATTGAGGAGCCCATTACTAAACAGTGTTCCCCATGTAGGTACTTGTTGACTATAGTCAAATCACCCTTTAACCTTCTCTTTGTTAAGCTTAATAGATAGATTGAGCTCTTGGAGTCTATTGTTATAATATATGTTTTCTAATCCTTTAATCATTTTCAGGGCTCTTCTCTGAACCCTCTCCAATTTACCAACATCCCTCATGAACTGTAGACACCAGAATGGGACATGGTATTCCAGCAGCAAACACACCAGGGCAACCAATTTACTAAGAAAGCCAGATGGCTCTGAAACAGATATCTGTCCTCTACATTATTTAGTACTCCCCTGGTTTTTGGATATGCAAACTGTATCAGTGAGGATTTTATTTTTTGTTCTAGATGACTGATAAAAATGTTAAATAGCAAAGGGCAAAAGCCAATCCCTGTGGGATCCCACTGGAAACTGACCCTCTGGAAACTATTCCCAATTTACAGTTACATTTTGAGACCCATCGGCTAGCCAGTTTTTATTCACTTTAGAGTGTGCCATGTTAATTTTGTATAGTATTAGTTTTAAATTGTTATACGGTATCAAGTCAAATGCCTTATTGAAATCTAAGTATATTACATCACCACAATTACCTTTATCAACCAAACTTGTAATCTCATCAAAAAAGGAATCAACTTAGTTTAATAGTATCTATTTTCCATGGACACACGCTGATTTGCATTAATTATATTACCCACCTTTAATTCTTTATTAATTGAGTCCTGTGTCAGCCTCTCCATTATCTTGCCTGGGGTTGATATCAGGCTGATAGGCCTATAATTACCTGGGTCATCCCATGAAAACTTGGCATAACATTAGCTTTCTTCCAATCTTCTGGAATTTCTCAGTGCTCCAAGGCTTACGGAAAAACAAGCTCCTCGGACAGCTCTTTTGAAATTCTTGGATGTACGTATGACGCTGTATGATTGAAGTATGACCATTTGTATCAATGATATTGCCACTGTCAGACAATTGCAACAAATTTTGAACAAAGCATGTAATGTAAGGTGTCAATGGAAAAGTTATGTTTTGCTAAGTATGATTATCCTGTTTATATGCAGTATCATTTTGTATCTGAAGTTATGAAAATTGGCTATATACCTGCATCACCATTGTGTTTGTTCCTGGGGTAATACCCATGAAGTAGTTTAACCCAGTCTAGCCAGCACATTGTGAATGGACCTTTCAAGCTTGATTGCCCCATTAAGGGCACTTCAATCTCACAATTAGCCATAGAAGAAACTCATTCCACCCAGATATCTCTTCCTGCTGATGCCTAAGCCTCTCAGGGGCCAATGGCTGCCTCCTGTGAGTCATCAAACCATGTAATGATATGTGATATGCTCGTGTGACTCTGGACTCCATTTTGTGCCAGTAACTTTCCACAGAATGGGCTGTGAACTTTGTTTGAAATAGAAAAGTTTCCAGGCACATGGCAAAGGGTAAACAGCCCCCTGGAATAATACCATTTTGCCTCTTTCCTCCTCTTATTCTCTGGATTTTGGATTTACAACTAAAATCAACATATTCAGCTATGGACTGAGGACTTTCCCATCTTCTGGAAATACCAAAGACTTTACAAGCCAGCAGTCCATAACATCACTGCTATTACCCTGATATAAGAACATTGTCATTATTGTATATATAGGACCTATTAACCATGTTAACTCTCTTCTCCTTTTCTTTATTAATAAATCTTTAGTTTTTAGTTACTAAAGTGTTGGCAGCAGCTTGATTATTGGGTAAGATCTGAGTGATATATTGACCTGGAGCTGTGGCTGATCTCTTGAGATCAGAAGAACCCTTTGTTTGATTAAACTGGTTTTCAGTAACCACTCATCACAAAGTCTGGTGTCTGGGTGGTGAGATAAGGGCTGGAATGCCCAAGCAGACTGCATTTTTGACTTCTTTTTAATCAATGTGGTGAGACAGAAGTTTACTTTTGTTACTGTTTGGTGTAATCTAATGATAGAATAACCACCGGTGTGGGGTGAGTCTGCCCTATTTGTCAGCAGTTTGTCCCGAATCTGGCATTCTCAACTGTGACCCATTGGGGCACGGTGACAGTAAGATATCTACCCTTGCTGATTCAAAAATGTCTAACATTAGTAGCTTCTGTTTAACATCCTCCCACAATATTAGTGGAGTGGAGAGCTTTATCATCATCATATGATGAGACTATAGTGTCTGGTTTATTCCCAAACACATAATAGAAAAAAATATTGAACACCTCTGCCTTTTCTGCATTATTAATTATAGTTCTACCATTTACATCTAGTAATGGGCCAATATCATTGTTAGGATTGTTTTTTCTTCCTAATATATTTAAAGAACTTCTGATTGTCTTTTTGTCCCCTTGCTTTCCTTATCAATTTTCTATATTTCCTAAATAATGATTTATATGCATTACTATCAACTTCCCCTTTCTTCCATTTGTTATATATTTACTTCATTTTATTTTTTTATAGCTGTCTTCACTGCCCCACTAAACCAGGTTGTTTTTTTAACCAACAGAGCCTTCTTCCTCAGTTGTGGGATTGTGGCTTTTGGGGCCTCTAGTAAGGCATTCATAAATTATTCCCAATTATCATTCACATTTTTCTGATTACTTTTTTCCCTCCAACTGTTTTGGCCCATAATAGTTTTTTAGTTGTGTACAACTGGCCCTATTAAAGCACCAAGTATATATATTACCGGTATGGATTTCATTCTGCTTGCATATTATAAATGTCATCAAGTCATGATTATCTACCATTAAGTTTAGTTCTGTGTTCAGTTTCTCTTTATCTGTTAAGACAAGTTCTAATAAAGAATTCTGCTGGCTGGAACACTTTTTGAGTTAGGAATTTGGCAACTATAATGTTTAGAAATTGCAAGGTGTTTTAGTACTAGCAACTAGAGACCTCCAGCATCTGTCACTCAAATTGGAGTCCCCCATGATCAAACAGCTTTCTTTTCCTGTGTAAGGAGGTGGTCATCCTGTTCTCTAGTGGTAGGCTTGTCTGTAGCAGACATCATTTAATACCCCATCCTGAGCTTTATCTGTTACCAATCTGTTACCAATCTGTTACGTTGATCCATAAGAGTTCAAGATCATTTTCTTTCAAGTTGTCAGTGACTTGTAAACCAGTTATGCCATTTTTGACACAGAGTTCCACTCCTTCCCTTTCCCCCCCTTTTCCCACTCAGTGCTTCCTAAATGGTTTATAACAATTGATTTTGACATTCCAATTTGAGAATAGGTCCACTAAGATTCCTGTTCTTCTTGTTTGTTACCCAGGCTCATAGCATTAGTGTATAGGCAATTCAAGAATTTCTTCTTTTCATGTCCTTTGGTTTCTTGATTAATTTCATTCTCACTATCTTGTTTCTTGAATTCAGCGTTCATATCTTTCTTCTTTTTTTCCTACCCTTTTGCTGTTAGTTTAATACCTGCCTCATTACTCTAGCCAGCCTGTCTTCAAGGAGGGTGGTCCCCCTTCTACTGAGGTGAAGGCTATCAAAATTATATAGCCCCTCTCCCTATAGAATGTCCCACAATACCAAAACACTCAAGTATAGACCATTTACCTAGCCAGGGGTTCACTTCCAGAATATTCTGTCTTCCTTCTCTTGTGTGAGTAATTCTCCAGTTGATGATTCTCTTGATTAAACATCTTTAGGCATCTAGTTAGGGAGCAGAGACAATACCATGTGAGGAACTGTCCCAGATTGAGGTATCATTAAGAGGAGGTTTGGGAACAAATTGATAAATTAAACAGCAATAAGTCACCAGGACCAGATGTTATTCACCCAAGAGTTCTGAAGGAACTCAAATGTGAAATTGCAGAACTACTATCATTTAAATCAGCTTCTGTACCAGATGAATGGAGGATAGCTAATGTGACGCCAATTTTTAAAAAGGGCTCCAGAGGTGATCCTGGCAATTACAGGCCTGTAAACCTGACTTCTGTACCGGGCAAACTGGTTGAAACTATAATTAAGGACAATATTGTCAGACATATGGATGAACATAATTTCTTGAGGAAGAGTCAACATGGTTTTAATAAAGGGAAATCATGCCTCACCAATCTACTGGAATTCTTTGAGGTCATCAACAAGCATGCGGACCAAGGGGATCCAGTGGCTATAGTATACTTAGATTTTCAAGAAGCCTTTGACAAAGTCCCTCACCAAAGGCTCTTATGCAAACTAAGCTGCCACGGGATAAGCGGGAAGGTGCTCTCATGGATTGGTAACTGGTTAAAAGAGAGGAAACAAAGGGTAGGTATAAATGGTCAGTTTTCAGAATGGAGAGAGATAAATAGTAGTGTCCCACAGGGGTCTGTTCTGGTACCAGTCCTATTCAACATATTCACAAATGATCTGGAAAAAGGGATAAAGAGTGAGGTGGCAAAATTTGCAGATGATACAAAATTACTAAAGATAGTTAAGACCCAGGCAGACTGTGAAGCGCTACAAAAGAATCTCTCAAAACTGGGTGACTGGGCAACAAAATGTCAGATGAAATTTAATGTTGATAAATAGCAAAGTAATGCATAGTGGATAGCATAATCCCAACTATATATATATATATATAAAATGATGGGGTTGAAATTAGCTGTTACCACTCAAGAAAGAGATTTTGGAGTCACTGTGAATAGTTCTCTGAAAATATCCACTCAAAGTGCAGTGACAGTCAAAAAAGCGAAGAGAATGCTGGGAATAATTAAGAAAGGGATAGATAATAGGACAGAAAATATCATGTTGCCTCTATATAAATGCATGGTACGCCCACATCTTGAATACTGTGTGCAGATGTGGTCGCCCCATCTCAATAAAGATCTATTGGAATTGGAAAAGTTTCAGAAAAAGGCAACAAAAATGATTAGGGATATGGAACGACTTCGTTATGGGGAGAGATTAATAAGACTAAGACTTTGCAGCTTGGAAAAGACATGACTTGGGGGGATATGACAGAGCTCTATAAAATCATGATTGGTGTAGAAAAAGTAGATAAGGAAGTGTTTTTTACCACTTCTCATAACACAAGAACTAGAGGTAACCAAACGAAAATATTTTTCCCAGGATAGAGTTGTTACTTTTCTTGTGAAATAATGTCTTCAATCTTGGTCTTCAGACATTTTATCATAATCTCAGTAAATACTTACCTTTGGGACACTATTTTATCATGATTGCCCTTACAACTAGTTACTATTTATAATACTGAGTATGTGTAGTTGTTTTATGCAAAGTTATAGCCATGCTTCTCCCAGGATATTAAAGAGATGGGGTGAATGAGGAAATATCTTTTATTGGACCAACTTGTCTCTCTCATCAACAAAAGTTGGTCCAATAAAAGATTTTACCTCACCCACCTTGTCTATTTGTAGTTGTGACAATTTCGCTCATTGGATATAGCCATGCTATTGAACAGCTAGTGACAACAATGGAAACTCGGTCCATCTCCTTCTTCCATCAAACAAACTGCAAGAAAAAGAAGCTGTTAGAGCAGGGGTCGGCGACCTCTGGTATGCGGCTCACCAGAGTAAGCACCCTGGCGGGCCGGGCCAGTTTGTTTACTTTCTGCGTCGGCAGGTTTGGCCGATCGCAGCTCCCACTGGCCGTGGTTCGCCGTCCCAGGCCAATGGGGGCTGCAGGAAGCGGCGCAGGCGAGGGATGGTAAACAACCGGCCCAGCCCGCCAGGGTGCTTACCCTGGCGAGCCACGTGCCAGAGGTTGCCAACCTTTGAACTATGTCTATGCTGTGCACTATCCTAATGATGAAGGCAACACGCCCAGAAAAACTCATTTTGTACCTATCTCATGTCCAAAAGGAAACATTTCAATAAATGGACTGTGGAATTATTCTGTCCATCATCCAAAACCAGCTCAAATTAAGTACAATGCATAAGTCTTTGCAGGCTAGATTGGAGTCACAGTTTGGATACAAAGAGCAATATTTGTAAATTCAATCAGCCCAAGGAAACTGTTATTTAGGAGATATTTGAAAGCATAAAAATTGAAACAGTACTAATTGAAATGGTTTGCTGCATTGGCCTAACATCTAAATTGCCTTTCTTACTTTTATATACATATGGGGCAAGTCCCCTTGCAGAGTCCCCCAAATGCACTCTCTTTCAGTAGACATAGCATCCAAATGCCTGTGCGACCACCTCAGTAGAAAAAAAACACCTTCCTCCTTCGTAAAAGAAAAATCATAGTTGGATTCAACACAGATGTTATATTATATGTTGCTGGGGCCATTAGCAGGTTTCCAACTACCCTGCACATGCTCAAAGAACTATATAAAGCAAAAGCTTCCAATACTAACCCTACTTTCAAATGGAAAGCATATGGGAGGCAGTGGTAATCCAAAGGCTACTGAAGTCAATGGGGAAAAACATCCCATTAGCATCTTTGGATCAAACCCATGGTGTACAATGAAAAATTATCCATGTGTTTTTTGGTTTCCCCTCAGTTGGACCTGAGAAGATAAGAAAAGTTGTGTCTAGGACAGGGGTCGGCAACCTCTGGCACGTGGCTCATCAGGGTAAGCCCCCTGGCAGGCCGGGCCAGTTTGTTTACCTGTCGCATCTGCAGGTTTGGCCGATCGCAGCTTCCACTGGCTGCGGTTCGCCATCCCAGGCCAATGGGGGCTGCGGGAAGTGGCGTGGGCGAAGGATGTGCTGGCCGCGGCTTCCCGCCGCCCCCATTGACCTGGGACGGCGAACCGTGGCCAGTGGGAGCCGCAATCGGCTGAACCTGCTGATGTGGCAGGCAAACAAACTGGCCCGGCCTGCCAGAGGGCTTACCCTGATGAGCTGCATGTCAGAGGTTGCCGACCCCTGTGTTAGAGGCATAAGAATTCAGATGTTTGCAATGCATGTTATGCCTCTTGCAGCAGCTGTTCTTTGAATCCCCAGAATATACCATGTTCATCTAAACCCTAAATCTGAACAGCAGATACTGAACAGGGGAAAAGCAATACACGTCTGAACCCCCCAAAGGGTAGAAAAAAGTAGAAAATATTACTAGAGAATAAAACAAAAGTGAAGTGTGGGACTGATCAATCTGCAGGACCACTTGTGTCTCTTATTAGGAAATCCTCTCAAAAACAAAAATCAACCCCTCATATGAAAAACTGGGAAAAAGTCCTGCACAGTTCCTTCAAAGGATATTTTTCATCTTTGAAACAAAAACGGGATGTGGGGTAAACCTGAAACCCATTTTGCCACACCAAGAACTATGTGCCATCCACAAGAAATGCATCCATGACAATGTGCTACCGATGGATTTTCTGATGCCATCAAACTACATCTAGATTTAGAGCTGTGCAAATTTATTAATGTCCACTTGATCTTGATCCTAAGCCCATTCAGATGAGTGGGACTTTTGCCATTGACTTCAGTATGCTTTAGATCAGGGCCTTAGAATGTTCTTATACAACAACAGTAGTTCCTGAAATTTGCGTTTTTTTCACAGATCTATGAACATATGATCCTTTTACTTTCTTTTGCTATGGTGAGAATTTATACACACAATTCTAATGAACACTATGCTCTCCCCTTTTCTCCCAGTATTCAGTTGTGTTTGAAAAAATTATGTTTGGAAAATAAAATAAAATCAAGAGCAAAAAGGTTAGATAGAAAAAATTGATTGATTTTGTTAAGAGACTCATTAACTAAACTGAATTGAACAGGATCTATTTTTCATAAACCCATGTTGATTTGCATTAATTACATTACCCACCCTTAATTCTTTATTAATTGAGTCCTAGATCAGCCTCTCCAATATCTTGCATGGGATCAATAATTGAAACTGCACAATCAAGTGGGAGGCGGAGAATTTAAATTGATTCCCGGTTCCATAGAAATTCTATCCACATCACAGATTTTTAATCAGGATATATATCAAATTTCACATATTATGTAATCAAAGAATACTTCCACTGCTTGATTACATTCTGCAGTGGTGATAATGGTGGAATAAGTAGCCATATACACAACTTGACCCTTTTTTAGAGGGTGGGTGCACATTTTGAAAATCAGGCTACTTTAAGTTGTCTCAAACTCAGCACTTATAAACAAGCCACCCCAAATCACTAGCCACTTGTGAAAAATTAGACCAAGAGCTTTTATACAGTAAACAAAAGTTAAATAATTTGTAGCAGGTGGAATCGCTTTGTTTTGTTTTGTAATTTAATTGCAAATAACATGCTACACAGTTTGGAGGAGGAAACAAAATCTAATAATGAGACAGAGCTGGGATAGAAGAGAAGCAACAGTAAGTCTAAAAGCACTTAGCTTATTATGAAGGAAGACTGACATTAGGAATGACAACAAATAATCTTTCAATGAACCGTTCTGGAAGATATCCCAAAATGCCAAGTGCTATATGGGTAAAACACCACCTCCATGATAGCAGTATATTGGTTAGCACGCCTCTATTCATGCAACCTGCTATTTCTACTTTGGCATATTATTTCATTTGCTTATCATAAAGGAGTAGAAAAAGATAGGAAGAGCAGAGATCCACCAATGACTTCTGCAGTTGGAAAGAGTAAATAATGTGGTAAATGCCCTTCTGGCCCTAATGGTTGATCCATGGACTTATATTTTCCCACTGGTCCTTCATGGAACTCATAAAATCCTGTCTCATACTCATAACAAAATTCTGACCTTTTTTAATTGGCTCTGAGAGTGCCCTGTTAATCCCATCTCAAGTACTGTATATGATTTCAGAAACTTTTTTTTCTGACCAGTGAGAAAAGATTGTGGATCTAGTTGCTTTAAAGCAGTGGTTCTCATCCAAGGTACATGTACCCCTGGGGGTATGCAGAGATCTTCCAGGGAGTATATGAGCTCATCTAGATATTTACCTAGTTTTAATACAGAAAAAATACTAGCGAAGTCAGTACAAACTAAAATTTCACAGACACAATGACTTGTTTGTACTGCCCTATATACTATACACTGAAATGTAAGTACAATATTTATATTCCAACTGATTTATTTTATAATTATATTGTAAAAATAAGAAAGTAAGCAATTTTTCAGTAATAGTGTGCCATGATACTTTTGTATTTTTATGTCTGATTTTGTAAGCAAATTGTTTTTAAGTGAGGTGAAAGTTGGTGGTACGCATGACAAATCATCTCTTGAAAGGGGTACAGTTGTCTGGAATAGTTCAGAGCCACTGCTTTAAAGGACTTGAAGTAGATGGCACTCATTTCCAGGCCTTTAAAAAGGAATCTAGTTAAATAAAAATATGTTTGACAATTGCTGTAGTAATACTCAAGACAGACACTATATAACACTTTTCATTCTAACTACTAAACTGAAACTAAATTGGGAGGACTGGTAGATACGCTGGAGGGTAGGGAAAGGATACAGAGGAACCTAGAAAAATTAGAGGATTGTGCCAAAAGAAATCTCATGAGGTTCAACAAGGACAAGTGCAGAGTCCTGTACTTAGGATGGAAAAATCCCATGCACTGCTACAGACTAGGGACCAAATGGCTAGGCAGCAGTTCTGCAGAAAAGGACCTGGGGTTACAGTGGACGAGAAGCTGGAGATGAGTCAACAGTGTGCCCTTGTTGCCAAGAAGGCTAATGGCATTTTGGGCTGTATAAGTAGGGGTATTGCCAGCAGATCGAGGGACATGATCATTCCCCTATATTCAACATTGGTGAGGCTTCATCTGGAGTACTGTGTCCAGTTTTGAGTCCCACACTACAAGAAGGATGTGGGAAAATTGGAAAGAGTCCAGAGGAGGGCAACAAAAATAATTGGGAGGCTGGAGCACATGACTTATGAGGAGAGGCTGAGGGAACTGGGATTGTTTTGTCTGTAGAAGAGAAGAATGAGGGGGGATTTGATAGCTGCTTTCAACTACCTGAAAGGGGATTCCAAAGAGGATGGATCTAGACTGTTCTCAGTGGTAGCAAATGACAGAACAAGGAATAATGGTCTCAAGTTACAGTGGGGGAGGTTTAGATTGCATATTAGGAACAACTTTTTCACTAGGAGAGTGGTAAAGCACTGGAATGGGTTATGTAGGGAGGTGGTGAAATCTCCTTCCTTAGAAGTTTTTAAGATCAGGCTTAACAAAGCCCTGGCTGGGATGATTTAGTTGGGGATTGGTCCTGCTTTGAGCAGGGGGTTGGCCTAGATCACCTCCCGAGGCCCTTTCCAACCCTGATATTCTATGATTCTATGATTCACACCCCTGTGAGGTACTGTCATTAAGTTAGTAGTATTGATGCCATTTTACAGAGGGTTTAAGTGAGTTGCCCAGGATTATCAATGGAAGCAGAGTTAGAGCTGGAGTTGAGGTTTGGTACTACTACTGGAAACTATTGGATTGCCTACTTTCATGGTGTGTTGTGTGTGTGTGTGCAAACATTTCCTTTCATCCCAATCCACATCCCCTGAGTTTTTAAATTGAGTTCTAGGTTCCAACAACTCCAAAAACTCTAAGCAAAACTCAGTAGAAATCATTGACATTCACCCAATGTTTTGTTAAACCCATCAGGCACTACAAATGTTACATGATTTTGATGCAAGACAATACATCTGTCCAGATTCACACAGGCCCAAGTGCATGTGAAAGGCACATGAATCTTTCAACAAATCTTGTCTGAGTTTCAAGTTTGTAATGAGACACAATGCCAGGTGACTTCGACTTTGTTCAGGGTTTTGCTGTGAATATTTGCATAAGCATTTCTCAAGAGTTCCTGACTTCCAGTCCTGTGTTAAGACAGCTCTCATCTATCTCTCTTTATAAAAAGTTATCCTTGTCCTGAAAAGATTGAAAATCAAATGCTACTTGATGTCCCTACATCTCAAAAATTCCTTGCTTGTTATTACCACTGTATGGCGCATGAAATGTAAAGACAAGTTCTGCCCCAGAGACTTATAATGTAAAAGACAGACACAAGAAATGCAGAGGATTGATAAGGATTTTTAAAAATCATTAGAATTCAGTCCTAAAAAGTCAGCTGTAATATCCAGGTGTTTCACAAGAGTTAGATTGTGGGCATAGGCAAAATAAATTGGTATCATGGAGGGAGTTGAATGAGGAGGGTGTACGTGCTTGCTGCGCTGGGACTGGAAAGTTGTTCCATGCTTAGTACTACCATGGAAGAAGGCACAGAAATGGAAATGGAAGATGGAAATGAGCAGGGCATTGAGGCTGGCATCACTGGACTGGAATTCAGGATGTAGGGGATGCAATTAAAAATGAGATCTGAGAAGGGTCAGGGAAGAGTTGTGGAGGACCTTGACAGCAAGGACTAAGTGTTTAATCTTGAAGCCATGGGCAAAAGGGAGCCAGTGGAAATGCCTCTCAACTTTGTCTCATCACAAAGAACATCACTCATGCTAAAGCCAAATGTACCTCTGTCTCACATAAATCTTGTTTCCTCACAGCTGGTTGCTTTGAATTAATAACACTATTTGTCACCCATTGTAAAGTCCAATGTCACACAACTGGGTTTTGGCAAGATGAAATTTTTGCTTGCAGACCAAGCAACAGGGCATAATAGCTATATGAATTCCAAACCAGACATGCTCATATGGTAAGGGTGAACAGATGTCCTGATTTTACAGGGACAGTCCTGATATTCGGGGCTTGGTCTTCTATATGCATCTATTATCCCCTGCCCCTGCCCTGATTTTTCACACTTGCTATCTGGTCACCCTATCATATGCTACCAAAAAAAGCTTTACAATTCATGTAGATTTGTTTTAGTAGAGGTGGATATTTGAAAGCACAAGGAGCAAATTGAATGAAATATTCAGCCATTTCGTTTTTAATATCTCTCTGTGAGTGTGTGTATATATGTATATTTGTATCACTGCTGTTATAGCCTCCATTAAAATTAAACATTACAGAAGAGGGAAGAAAACAATGACTTCTTTTAAAGAAAAATGTCAATTTGTTAGCCCAAGACACAATCAAATGCTCTGTCTGCTATCTGGATTGGTGATGTGGTATGTGTGGCATTTTCCTGCCTTTCATTGCTTTGTCTAGATATAACAAACTTTGGGAGTGATTCTAATATAATTTGTGGTCTCTTATATATATATATATATATATAATGTGTTCTTAAAACATTGTTTCCCAAATTTCTTTGCCCTGCAGATTGTCTAATCTTGCTGACATAATTCCTACACATCATCCTATCACTTTGCTTGAAAGAAACATGGGAAGTTTCCCACCTAGATCACAAAATAGAGTTATATATTTTTATATATCAGACCATCATTGATATATGGTAGTTATCCATCCATCTAAGTATTAATTATACAGTGACACTCCACAGAGCATTTGTGGTTTATATATCCTGGGGGACATGATCTAAAGAGAATATTAAACATACAGTTTATTTTAATAAAGAGATATTTTAATACAGCCTAAGGCTACATCTACACTACAGGGGGGGTGTCGATTTAAGATACGCAAATTCAGCTACGTGAATAGCGTAGCTGAATTCGACGTATCGCAGCCGACTTACCCCTCTGTGAGGATGGCAGCAAAATCGACCTTTGCGGCTTCCCGTCGAGGGCGCTTACTCCCGCCTCCACTGGTGGAGTAAGAGCGTCGATTCAGGGATCAATTGTCGCGTGAGGTCGATTTCTACCCGCCAATTCAGGCGGGTAGTGTAGACCCAGCCTAAGATAGTAAAAGTAGGCCTAGTTTCATTTAGGAGCTACACTACTAAAAATAGTTTCTAGTACTATCATAATTCCATTGCTCTACTTGAAAATTAAAGGTCAGACTGGAGTGGAAAAAATATATATATTTGATATAATTGTATTAGGGTTTTAGTTTGTTAATTGAAGTTCATGACACACACCTGTGTGCTCATTTCCTTTGGTGTGAACATACCCTAGAATACAACATGAATCCAGGAAAAGTAGGAGTGTGACTCTATCTGTATTTGCATAACAGGTATGGTCGTGAGCTCAGTCCTGCTTATATTAATTTCATTCATAAACACTATTACAGTAGCTGAGGAGAGACAAAAATGCTATGAGACTTTTCAGCTAAACCCTGTTTTGTTACTTTCTCTTCCCACCCCACTGAAATTGTTTGTCTAGTGCCACCTGTCACCTGGAGCAAAAATTTGAAAAGTGCCTAAATGATTTAAATGGGACTTAGGCTCCTAAATCACTTATGTACTTTTGAAAGTGATTATAAGATCTCTTTGGAAGGGACTTTGTCCAAGATATTCAAAGGTAGTTAGGTGCCTAGATCCCATTTATCCTCAAAGGTATTAGGCTCCTAATTCCCATTGATTGATTTTGGTGCCTTTACGGATATGGGCAGTCCCTAACTAAGTAGGATCCTGATCCCTGATTTGGGTTCTTAGATGGCATCATACTATTACTAAAACTAAAATTATCATTATTATTGTCATCATCATGAATACTGGGAAAATATAATAGTATATTTTGTTCTTGAGTTTTTATGACTGTTTTTAAATTAGATTAATTGGGTTGTCTTTCTTAAACTAGATATTTCCATAAATGTTGTTATGAGTGCAATTTTCTGGAGCATTTCCTTTGTGGTGGTAGAGCTGTGTGAGTTTATTACTCTAAGGGTATCCTCTATGCACCCCTTGAAGTCCTTATGAACCCATTTTTCCTCTCATTTAACTTCTGCTGATAGGTTGAAGAGGACTAGATGATAGTCCTTTCACAGACTGTCAACTGTGCTCCTGGGGTCTGATCCAACTTGCACTGAAGTCAGCAGGAGACTTTCCCATGATTTCAACAGTAGTTGGATTGTACCCATAGGATCCAATCCAGCACATGAATAAATAAGTAGCTCCTTATAGCTTCAGTGGAATTACTCATGTAAGTTTGTTCACATGTATTTGCAGAAGCGGGGATGTTCACTGGCTACACGTACTGTATAATGTGAAGCTCTGCTTAGGAGTTAAAAACATTGATCTGTACTAGTTCTCATTTGCTACTGCTTTAGTATTGGGAATAGAACCTAGTTTTCCCAAAGGCAGTACAGAGCATGCCACTTAGCCACAGGACTAAACTGGACACTTAGCTTCTGAGTTTTAAGTTTTGGGTTTATTTTTTTAGTTTGTAAAGGTATATTAATTTTCCTAATAAGGACTGAAAGTTAAATGCAGGTGAAGCACAATGGAAAACTGTGGCTAGACCAGCAACTTTGATTTCAAAGACAACTTTTATTCTTTAATAGTTCTATGTAAGCAGGGAGTATTCATTACAGGTAGTGAGGTACAGAAGGAAGTTTCCATCCTGTGTGCAATCATAGTGTGTATACATGTATATTTTAATATTTATTAAAAAACAGGCCATATTTGTACTTCATGGTGGCAAAGTTTAGTGCATGTCTTTCAGGATTCACATGAACAAGACCAATATAAGACTGCAGTTGAGATTTGCCTACTCAATGGATTCAATACAGCAGGAAACCAATTTAAGGGGAAAATGCATTAAAAAAAAGCAATGAAGTTGGGGAGCTTGAGAATGAAATTTAGAAAACAATTTCTCATACAGTTCATCCTTGTGTCACTTCCTCCCTGGAGTGTCATGCAATGTTATAAAAAGTGTTGCTATAACAACACTAATTAATTTTAGCGGGATTTCATGGGTTACTGTAAAAAGCCAAACCACAGTAGTCCCATTCTATGTCATAGCTGGTTGGGTAAAAGAGAACTATATGATATTGAAATAGAAAGTAGTGCAGTAATTACTGAATAGGGCTGCCCAGGCCTGCCCTTGTCATGGCAACATATGCACACACCTCTCTTCATTATGAACATAAGGGTGACAATCAACAACAATGAAGCCTATACACATATTATTCAGTACATTACAGGATACATTGAAATAAAGGGTGAGGTTTATTCAACATAGTAAATCCCTTGTGGAGCTACATGACTTGAAAAATGATATCTGTCAATGTGCTCAGGCTTTTGCTTCACATAACTTGGAGAATTAGGGACTCCAGGAATTTTGAAATGAGTACTAAATCCACCCTCTGAAGAGTCTGAGAGAATACTATGAATAAGAAAGTGATAAATATCTGGAGAACTGTAAATAAACAAGTACTGCCAAATGCCCTAATCTTTCCCAGACACGTTAAAAGCTTTTCATCACTATGAAGATATTGCAGCAATTCTATATTCCATATATTATTGACTCTCCAATTCTATTAATGATAGTACAAACTGTCACTCTAACTTCACCAAGACATAACCAATCTTCCTCATAAACAGTGTTCATGGCCTTCTGCCATAATATGGCTTTCTTGGAATCTTGAGGCGAGCTAGACAATTTTCTAAAATAGCAGTTTTCTTTTGAAAAGTTTGCAAACACTATTTTGCCCCTTCATTATCAAATGCACAGCTTGGAAATAGTTTAAATTATAAACTCCAAAATTATTTTGTCATGCTGGTGTCACTGAGGATGAGGCTTTTGAGCAGTTATGGAGAGTAGGAATAATAGTAGAGTTATTAAATATTGATAATGAGTACATTAGGGTATGTGCATGGCACATTTTACTGTATACTGTATATGTGGTCCAATGTAGATCTTAGTGAAGAGTCCAAACTTCATATGCAAAGGCTGTAGGCAAAGCCTCATGTCAGAGCTGCCATGCAAATTGTGTCTGAAGACATAGTCTGTGACGTTTGTGTACAATAAGTCAGCGCTGTTGTGCCATATAGACATCAAAAACACAGAGATGTTCTTCCAAAATCTTTTTTAAAATTGAAGAAATTCTCATGCAAAAAGCTTTGTTAACCTGGAGTCATGTTACAAAGGCTTTTCTAGCTGGATAACTTTTCTCACCAGCATTTCTGTATGGTTATAATTCTAAGGGCAGGGCACTTAAGTTGATCGAACTTACATCACTCAGGGATGTGAAACACCCTGCCCCCCACAAAAAAGACACAAGTTTCACACTATCCACACCAATGCTATGTCGGCAGCAGAGCGCCTCCCACAACATTGCTTACACCTCTCACAGTGGTGGACGAATTATGCTGATGAGAGAGCAGAGTGTCGGCATAGCGTGTCTTCATCAGACATGCTACAGCAGCGCAGCTGCATGTAGTGCTCTAGTGTACACTTGCCCTAAATGTGCAGTAAGATCCAGGAAGAGCTAACCAAATGACGCCTAGTTGCAAGGCATGCTCAGAACAGGGGAAACAGAAAGGCAGGATTCCAGGAGGATGTACACTTTTTTCAGATGTAGCATCCCATCTCATCACTGCCTTATTCTCCTCTCACACTAGTGTAGACGGGGAGAACCCCATCTAACTTATTATAGTGATTTAATGGTGTAGTGTAGAATCAGGCCTGCAATCTTGATCCTTTCCCTCTGTTTTACTTTATTATGGCTTTGAGGGAACACTAGGGACCAGGATGATCCACCTATCTATAACGTGTAGAAAAACAAACTTCATGAGCATGGGGGGGCTCCAATTTGAATGTCATATTCTGGAGGTCTTATCCTGCCAGTTCTAAAGCATTCTTGCATTTTCTAAACATTGGAGATAAGATTATAGATAAAAATTTCCTAAAGCAAAGAGTGTTGCAGCCAACACAGGGGAATTCTTTCTTAAAACTTGTCCTAACAGATAAAGAGAATATGATCAAAAAATTAATAGTAGATTAGGTACATATGAGTTGAAGAACCTTGCAATGTGCAAGCAGAATGAAGCCCAGCCCATTAATATAGATACTTGGTGCTTTAATAGGGCCAAGCTGAAAACAATTATGAGCCAAAAAGTTGGAAGGGAAAATGTAATCAGAAAAATGTGAATGATAATTGGGAATCATTTAAGGACACCTTACCAGAAGCCCCAAAAGCCACTATCCCACAACAGAGGAAGATGTCTGTGCTGGTTTAAAAAACAACAACAAAACTATAAATCTATGGCCAGCAGAGTTATGGACAATAAGAAGTAGTTTAAAAAAAAAATAGGAACAAAAGGAATCCTAAGAATGGTATTGGTCCATTACTAAATAGAAATGGTAGAATCATCAATAATAATGCAGAAAATGAATACATGGTCAATAAATATTTCTGTTTTGTATTTGTGAAAAACAGATGATGTGATATCATATGATGATGGTTTATTGATGATGATGAAAATAGATGGAAATAGTAGACTTATCAATAACCATAGAATCATATAAGGGACCTCAAGAGGTCAATCTAGTCCTGTCCCCTGCACTCATGGCAGGACTAATTATTATCTAGACCATCCTTGACAGCTGTTTGTCTAACCTGCTCTAAAAAATCTCCAATGACTAATACCTCTCTAGGCAACATTTTCCAGTGTTTAACTACCCGAACAGCCAGGAAGTTTTTCCTAATGTCCAACCTAAACCTCCCTTGCTACAATTTAAGCCCATTGCTTCTTGTCCTGTCCTCAGAGGGTTAGGAGAACAATTTTTCTCCTTCCTCCTTGTAACAACCTTTTATGTACTTGAAAATTATTATGTCCACTCTCAGTCTTCTCTTATCCAAATTAAACAAACCCAGTGTTTTCAATCTTCCCTCATAGGTCATATTTTCTAGACCTTTAATCATTTTAGTTGCTCTTCACTGGACTTTCTCCAATTTGTCCACATCTTTCCCGAAATGTGGCGCCCAGAACTTGGCATGCTACTCCAGTTGTGGCCTAATCAGCATGGAGTAGAGCAGAAGAATTACTTGTGTCTTACAACACTCCTCCTAATATATCCCAGAAACATGTTTGCTTTTTTCCCCACAGTATTACACTGCTGACTCACATTTAGCTTGTGCTCCACTATGACCCCCAGATCCCTTTCCGCAGTATGCCTTCCTAGGTAGTGATTTCACATTTTGTATGTGTGCAGCAGATTGTTTCTTCCTAAGTTGAGTACTTTGCATTTGTTCTTGTTGAATTTCATCTTGTTTACGTCAGACCATTTCTCCGGTTGGCCCAGATCATTTTGAATTTTAATCCTATCTTCCAAAGCATTTGCAACTCCTCCCAGCTTGGCATCCTCTGCAAATGTTATAAGTGTACTCTCTATGCTATTATGTAAATCACCAATGAAGATATTGAACAGAACCAGACCCAGAACTGGTCCCTGCAGGACTCCACTTGATATGCCCTTCCAGCTTGACTGTGAACCACTGATAACTATTCTCTGGGAATAGTTTTCCAATGAGTTATGCACCCACCTTATAGTAGCTCCGTCTAGGTTGTATTTCCCTAATTTGTTTATGAAGTGTCATAAGACTGGAAGAAAGATAACATTGTGACATTTTTTAAAAAGGGTAAATGGGAGACTCAGGTAATTATAGGGCAGTCAGCCAAACATCAAGCCCAGGCACTATAATTTAGAGATTGATACGGAATTTAGTTAATAAATAATTAAAGGATAACATAATTAATGCAAATTAACATGGTTTTATGGCAAATCGATCCTGTCAAACTAACTTGACACCTACTTTTGATGAGATTACAAATTTGGTTATTTAAGATGTTTGACTTGGTACTGCATCACTTTTTTATTACAAAACTCGAACAAAATAAAATTCACATGGCCCACATTAAATGCATTAAAACTGGCTAACTGATAGGTCTCAACATGTGATTGTAAATGTGGAATCATCATTGAGTGGATGTGTTTCCAGTGGGGTTCAGCAGGGATCAGTTCTTAACCCTAATTCTATTCAACATTTTTATTAATTACCTCAAAAAAAAAAAAAAAAAAAAACCCAACCCATAAAATCATCGCTAAAATTTTTTGCAGATGACCCAAAAATGGGGGAGTGCTAAATAACGATGAAGTGGGCTGTAACCCACAAAAGCTTATGCTCAAATAAATTTGTTAGTCTCTAAGGTGCCACAAGTACTCCTGTTCTTTTTAAAGACAGGTCACTGATTCAGAGCAATCTGTGTCACTTGGTTAATTGTTTGCAAGTCTACAATATGAATTTCAGTAGAGCTAAATGTAAATGTATACATTTAAGAAAAAAAATGTAGGCCATGCATACTGGATGGAGGACTATATCCTGGGAAACAGTGTCTCTGAAAAAAATGTGTGGGTTGTGGAGGATAATGAACTGAACATGAGCCCCCACTGTGATGCTGTGGCCAAAACAGCTAATTGCGTTCCTGGGATGCATAAACAGAAGAATCGTGAGTAGGAATTGAGAGGTTATTTTATCTCTGTATTTGGCACTAGTTTGATTGCTGCTCAAATACTGTGTCCATTTCTGGTGCTTACAATTCAAGAGGGATGTTGGTAAATTGGAGAAGAGCCCCGAGAATGATTAAAGGATTAGAAAACATGCCTTTTAGAGGTAGACTCAAAGAGCTCAATCTTTATAGCTTTACAAAGAGAAGGTTAAGGGTGACAATTACAGTCTATAAATGTCAACATAGGGAACAAATATTTCAGCTCTTTAATTTATTAGAGAAGGTATAACATGATCCAATGGCTGGAAAGTGAAGCTAGACAAGTTCTTACTGGAAACAAGGTGTACATTTTTGACAGCGGAAGTAATTAATCATTGGAACAATTTCCTAAGGGTTATGGTGGATTCTCCGTCACTCACAGTTTTTAAATCAAGTTTGGATATTTTGCTACAAGATATGGTCTAGGAATTATTTTTGGGAAGTGCTATGTCCTGTGTTATAGAGGATGTCAGACTAGATGATCACAGTGGTCCCTTCTGGTCTCTGTAATCTATGAATTTATGAATCAATGAACAGAGTGATACAGTGAAAACATTTTGTCATTTTCACTAGTGTTAGCTGCGGATGTTTTTAAGAAATCACTAAAGTCAACCATGATAACAGAAACCTACTGAACATGGAAAGAGACCAATAGAAGGGATATATAAAACGTGTGTGGATTATTTGTAAAATCAAGGGGAAACAGTAAATAAAGTTATACAAGCTTGGTTTTTTGGGGGGGGGATTCTTTTTGCTTCTGTCATAATTTACTTTAATGTGCAGTATTTTTCTCTATCACTGGTTTATATTGGTCAGGCTATAATGTTTCTCTATTGACAATATTTTTCAACTTACAATACATTTAACAAAAACAGATTTGTTTGTCTGTTTAAAAATGATCAGTCTGAATTTCCTTCATTTCTCCTGTTTGAGGAGGTTGCTTGTTTTCAGGCAGGTGCTTTTCTTGGCAAGGATTGACGAGACCTGCTACAGCCAAGCAAGAAGCCATAGGTGACCAGTTTACCCTTCCCCAGTAGAGTACCAGCTGGCAATTGCCCCCATTCTGGGATGGTTTGTCCTTCTTTTCACCTTGTCATCAGGCCAAGATTGTACACTGTAGGAGTACAGGTAAGCATCTGCCTCTATAGTCATTGCCAACAGCTCTCCATTATCAGCTGCCAGGGGTGGTTCAAAGAATCGTGCATAACTTCCTCCAGATGCAGATCCTGAGTGTTTTATGTCTGCAACTAACCCTGCCTTTGCTGGGTGGGGACTCCCAAATGTAAAATAGTTTCCAGAGTTTCATCCCAGCTCACCATTAAACATAAAATGTGTTGGGGTATCTTTTTTTA
Organism: Trachemys scripta elegans; assembly: GCF_013100865.1. NCBI lineage: Eukaryota > Metazoa > Chordata > Testudines > Emydidae > Trachemys > Trachemys scripta. The sequence continues at coordinate 282,559,947 of NC_048298.1, read as the reverse complement.
TTGGTAGGCATTCCAGGGTGGACTTTGTACAAATGCTTCATTTAAATCATAGAAATATTTCCTCCGATGAGATAATCTCTTACAATGCAAAATTAAAGAGAAACTGTTAACTACATTGGCCATCCTTACAACTTGCCAGTTTTGCCTTTGATAAATCAATAAGGTTCCTGAACTCTCTGCACTGCCCCTTGTACTCACTCCACAATGTTCCTAAAATACGGAGGCAATTATTTAGTTATCCAAATTGTTCTGTGGGGCCATGATTTGGCAAGTAGATGAGCTAGTGCAGTCTCCCCTCTCATGGCTTCACACAGTCCCATTGACCCTGTGAGGGTCTGTACTTGTGCTTGGGGATGCCTTTGCAGGCTGGAGACTTTTGGCAAGATTTTAAAGGCAAATTTTAGGCAGCTACTGCTGTTTGAAAAAAACCCAGAAGCTGCAATCAGACATTCTCAATTCTCCCTTGTGCTCCTTGTGTCCCTCCCAATTCTCCCTGCTGGCTTTATCCCTCTGATGACTTAGGGCCTGGTATTTCAAACCTTGCTTAAGGGTATTCTCACATTAATAAGATTTTCAGGGTCAGCCTCATAGATCGAACCTCTCAGCAGAGGGGAAAAGCCTAATAGTCAAATTAAAATAATAATCTAATTAACCCTTACTTAATTTGTCTGCAGTGTGCCAACCACTCCTGAAGGATAGAAGACAGCCCTTTAGGAGGAAAGGGAGCTGGAGAAAACATTGATGCAGGAAAAGGACCTGTGTCTCTATCAATGGAAAACCTCCCACAGATAAAGAAACTACATAACAGAGATCTCCCTCACAATACAGCGTAAAATATCCTGATCAACAACCTCATGGGTCTCATGAAAAATGTCAAAGAAACACTTTCCCATCGGAATGTGGGTTTTCATCAAAATTGAAATTTTCTGTGGGAAAAGGTAGATTTTGGCAGATTTTTCCATTGATAACATTGAAACAAAAACATTTCAATTCAACTTGGGTTGACATTAATCTCTGTCTGCCTGATCCATCAGAGTGCCTCTTGGGAGCTATAGTCCTGGGTCCCTCATGCCCCCCTTCTCCCTTGTGGGATCTGCTCCCCTGACAGATTATAATCCCATGATACACTATGATCTCTCCCTGTGTCTGAGCCACTGGGGTACTCCCTGATGGCCAAGGTCTGTGAACTGGAGTTTTTCAGTTTGCCACTGTTCATTTCAACATTTCCAAACTGAAACTGGCTGTGATTTTGTGATTTCAACTTTCCATTCCACTGTGTGGGGAGGAGGGGGAGAAATCCAAATGTCAAGATATTGGAATTTCCCAAGGGACGGAAATTCCATTTTTCTATTGGCTCTATCCAGCATGTGTTTAACTTGTGTTCTGATGTCAGCACTGAATGTTTGCTACTGTTCCTGCAGTGGTAGCTAACGTTTGTGCTGTACAGGGAGATTACTTTCTTGTGCGTAGTGTTTCCTTATCTGTTGGAGGAGAAAAAACATGTCTTGTCATCTTTGGAAAGTTGTCACTGTAAGTAGAAATGACGTGTGGGCTTGAATATATGGTTAAGAGATGTCCCCAAACTTGGTACTGTTTTCTTGCTTCTCATATTATGGGGCGGATGACTTATTTTACCAACTTCAATTTTTTAAACAACATTATTGGTTATAAAAGCAGTTTTGTCTGCAGCACAATTAGAATGGTACTGTGTTACTAGGTTATGCAATATCTATTTTTATTTCCCTTTTGGTTAGATAGTTACATTTGTCTTTTTTGTTAAAGCCTCACTAAGCTCTTATATATGCCAGATAATGAGCCCTTTTATTAGAGTGTCCCCAAACCATTATCTCAACTTGTGTTTATTTCTTGTAAAAAAAATCATTTGTGTGGATTGGTAGCCAGGTGCAATGTCTCAGCTGGAAATATTGAGAGAAGGGTATATTGCTCCCAACTAGACATTTCAGTTTGTTCCCAGGAGGACAAAAATGGAGTTTGGAAACAGCTGGTCTGTCTTTGTTACTTCTGTATTCCCTAGATCAATTGTTAGAGTTCTAACCACCTTCCATTTTCTGAGCTCTGCATAAGCTTTAGTCAATTGGGGACATAAAGCATCTATTATATTGGCCTTCTTGAGAATCATCTTTTGTATATTAATCACATTAGGGATAAAGAGGCAGAGGGATTCACTGTCTCTATTTTGTCCACTGGAGCAGAGTAAAAATGTGGGCTGTCTAGCAGAGTTTTCTCTAACTACCCCATAGGCAGTGGGAGGAAGTATTACCTACCAGCAATGGTAGCCCAATGATAATGTATATCTCTGTGGTGACCTGGTCCCCTGCAAGAACATACTGTTCATTCCTACTTGGTTTGTGTAGTTCATAACACCCTCTACAGGTTAAATGGCATCCTCTGATGTGTACATGTCACTCCCAATGATGTAATTTGTCTCTAAAATGTTATTCCTAAAGGCTAGTAAATGATTCTTCTTTTAGCATCCTCTGAATAGAGTAGAAGATATCAGGTCTTGCTATATTATCTCTTCTTATTAAATAGAATGATAGGGAAATGATACAAGAGGCATTAACCAATATCATGTAACAGATGATTCTGATCTTTGTTACTCATACCCAGTTCTTGGCAGGCTGCTTAAAAGGAGACAAAGGAACATTACATTGGACAGTTTAGCCAGGCAACATTCCATGATATCAGCAGAGGTGGAGAGTTTGGCTAGTTACACTCCACAGGATGGATACCGGTGACTGGGGAGGAGAACAAATGTGTGTCACAAGAGCAGAAAGGCAGTGTTCAGACAAAGCCTGATGAAAGAAATGGCCATGGCAGGGAGGCACTGAATTACTTGAGTGAGGCACAGGATGAGTTGGGTTTTTTTGGCTTCTGTACAAGTTTCAGATACATGGTGCCCTTGTGAAGGAAAGGGAACAGGAGAGAGATCACAAATGCAAAACACAATGCATAATAGGAATGAAGTGAGAAATTTTGAGTTGGGAAATGCTGCTCCTCCGTCACATGATGTAGAGAGCATATTTTTCTCCATCTGTACCTCTGCTGGCCCTTTTTTTTTTGGTGGGGGGAGGAGGACAGGAAAGAAGTAGTGGGCTAAGAATAGCCTGTTTGTTTTGTTCCCTTAGTCTCTGAAGTGCCATCCCGATCCCTACATATTTGCTTGTTTTCATTATTCGTTTACTTAGTCATTATTGATATTACCATAGCACCAAGCTCCTAATAAGACAGGGTCCCCTTTATGCTAGGTTCTATATAAAACAACATCCCCTGCCATGAAGAACTTACAGGCTACAGATCAGACAGACAAAGGGTGGGGGAAGGAAATGGGACATATCTTAGCTCATCAATCAGTTAAAGGGGGAAAAAAACACATTAAAAAGTGTTTCTTTCTGAAAAGATTCTTGCCATTGCTTGAGTGTGAATTATTAGTGGCCCGACTTTTTGGACGCCGTATAAAAACCTGTTCCAGTTCCCATAGGCTGCCTCATTCTGGATGGATACTACCAGGAGGAAATATGAGTGCAGTCAGTAGCACCTGGGACAGATAGTAGCTGGTCTATGTTACAAAACTCTCCCATGTCTTGCTGTAGATTTTCAAATAAGACCTCCTGCACAGTATCTTTTCCAATGTTCTACTCTGGTTTTACGTTTGTTTTCCCTTTGTGGCAAGGCTATACAAATGTTTATGTATTGTCAATTTACGTTTTGAAAAGGAAATAAACAGGTTTGCAATTGCTTTTTTAAAGAGTTTCTTTCATTACACAGATCATTAAAATAAAAATCTCCACCCCCACCCCGAAAAAAACCTCATTTCCTTTTTCATAAGCAATTTTTAGCTGTTGATTGATATTAGGTTTTTGTATCTCCTAATACTATGTCTGGAAAAGGAAATTGTTGCTAATCTCAGGCCTGAGGGTTGTGGCTTTAAATATAGATATAGATATGCAAGCATACTCATCACTGAAAATCTGAGCAAAGACATTGGGATCGGGCCCGAAAGAAATATAGAAATGTGTTATGCAACAGGACCATGGATAATCATTATCCCTTCAAGAGAATATCAAAGGGAGTTAGCGGGCAGTTGATGTATTGTGACTGCTGGGTACCATATCAAACACAGTTGTTTCACTGTTATCTTGTTCTCCCCCATCTCCTTGTTTTTTAGTATTCACCTATCATGTCTTGCCATAAGCTAAGCTCCCAATCCTGCCACTTGTTATGCCTGAGAACACTACTGACCTCAGTGGGGTTCCAGACAGACACAAGTTCCCATCCATAGTGGAGCAATTGAAGGACCAGGGCCTAGGCTTGTAAGCCCTTGGCGATGGGGCTGGGGTTTTGTTTGTTTGTTTGTTTGTTGTTTTTGGTTTGTTTGTTTTGTTTTGTTTTGTTTTGTTATATTTGCCTTCAGTGCCTGGAACAACTTTTAAATTTTGAAAAGGAAATGTACAGAAATGATCAGAGAGTATTGCTCTCTGACTGGGGGCTCCAATAATAAATAATAGAATAAATAAATTCTCTCTAAAGAAGTAGAAAATTTGGTAATAGGTGATGAGATACATGAGTTATGTCTATTTGAAATACCTGAGTTATGTCTTCCTCAATAGCATACCAGATAAAAATAGAAGAATTGTACCCTTCCACCTACTCAGAACCAACTCTCCACACAACACCTTGGTCAAAAAGCTCTTCTATAGGGTGACCAGATGACAAAGGTGAAATATTGGGACGTGGGGAGGGGAGGGGGGGCAAAAAAAAAAAGCCAGCTGAGGGCCCCCCCCTGCACCAGCTTGCCTCGTCTCCACCTCCCCCCGTAGGGGAAGGTGCCCAGCTGGTGTAATCCCGCCCACTCAGACAGCAGCATTTCAGGCAGGCGGCAGCTCTGCCCTGCAGCACAGAGCACCCCGGGATTAGGAAGTGAGCGGCTAGGGCGTGCTCAGCCTGCGGCCGCTGTGACCCCACCAAGTTGCTCTGTGCGTGGGGCGAGTCTGGCCCCATGTACAAGAACGGCCTGTAGCGCCACCCTGTGCTGTGGCCCCGGAGGGTTTGGGGCAGGGCACGGCACGTGCAACAGCTGGGCAAAGGGGCCGGGGGACACGGGAGCCCTCGAGGAACGGGGGCGACCAGCCGCCCCAGGGGAGGGGCCTGGCGGGCGCCAGCTCTATCCCTCAGGTGCGGGGTCTGGGTGCGGCACTGGCGACCTGGCCGGGTGCCCCGCAGCCTCTCCCACCTTCACGCGGCTCGGGACACTGGACAAACAAGCAATTTTGTCCTCCCCAAATCCCCGCTTGGCCCTACCTTCTTCATGGCCTCGCCACGCACACTGGTGTCTCCCCCTCCCTCCAGTGCTTGCGCTGCCATACATCTGATCAGCGCAAGCCTGGGAGGGAGGAGGAATGCGGCGTGCTTGGGGAAAAGGCAGAGCCAGGGCGGGGATTTGGGGAGGGATACAATGGGGCAGTGAGGGGGCAGGGCTGGGGGCGGGGCCAGGGTGGGGATTTGGGGAGGAATCCAATGGGGGGAGTAGGGGGTGGAGTTGGGGCAGGGAGGGCGCGAGCCCCTCCGGGTTCTGCCTGTGCGCCAGAGTGGAGGGCAAAATTGCTTGTTTGTCCCGCGTCCCAACCGAACATCGGTCGGGACGTGGGACAAACAAGCAAATATTGGGACAGTCCCGATAAAATCGGGACATCTGGTCACCCTACTCTTCTACCAGAGGAAACCTGAGCAAATAAAACCTATTACTTATTCCTGAGTACTGTGGCAACAGATCTATGATGGAAAATTTAAGATTACAGGTGACCTGGGTATTGATAACCATGGAACTTCTTCCCATAGGCTGCCTTATTCTGAAAGGACGCTGCCATGAGGAAAAAAGAGTGCAGTCCATAGCACCTGGGGCAGATAGGAATGAGACCATGCAATAAAACTCTCCCATGTCTTGCTGTTAGTGATGCTTTAGTATTGGTATTACAGTATACCAATGACTAACCCTTCCTGCCAATTGAATTCAGAATCTGCTACATGCAGACAGATTTCAAATGCTGTGGTTTTCACAGCTGGTTCCCTGACAGAAGCTGTTGTCAGAAACCTCCAGACAACAGTGACAGTAACCTCTACAGAAACGGCAGTTACTCGTGCTTTATTTATTTGTGACTCTCCACCTCACCAGGTTTCTCATAAAGCTATACTCTATATCCTATTGTAGGGATACGGTCAACTTGTGTACCAGTCACAGAGTCTATGCGCCTCCTCTCAGTGTGAGCTGGGTTGTTGCTACTGTGCCCATTGCTCCTGCCAGTTTGTCGCTGGCTGCTGGGTGTAAAATGGCTAACCCCATAAGGCATTGCAGAGGCGCTGGTGTTGGCTGTTCACTTTGCTAAGGCAGCTATTTCTCAAGTTTCTAGTGCAAATTATTTGAATCCCAAACACCACGTATGCCTAGATGTACTCCTTGGAAAATTCTATCATGGGTACATTTCACACTCCCCTCCTGTCAGGCTGCAAGTTTAGTAGGCCAAACTCCTTTGCTTCCTAGTTGAAACTTCTTAGAAATTGCAACTATTGTATTTGCTATTAAGTCTGCAAATATTTAATTTAGGGACTTCAAAGACTTTGAATAAAATGTAACCCTAATTTGCTAGCCTTTTTCCTTTTCATTAAAATTGTTAGTGCCACATTTGTTTCCAAAGCTGTTTCTTCTAAGCTGCTAATGTGCCCCCTCACCATCCACTTCCATCCTCTTCCTGCAATCTCATCAAAGAACACTATGTTTTACTTTCTATTAAGCACCACAGTAGGTCACTTTGACAGATTATTCTTTTCAACTTCTCGCACAAAAAAGAAATTTTCTATATTCTTAACATTTTCAATCTTTGCTCTTCCTAAGTTACAAAAATAACTTCAAGGAAAAAGTGAAATTGAATCTGGCATTCTTCAATTATTTCCACACTTCCTTGTCCTTGATGAGTGACTGAAAGAAGGATGGCATCAGGGATTGGTAGTGGGATATAAAGTCTTCAGCTTTAAGTTACCAATTCCAATCTACCAGTTTGGTAGTGAATACAAGTTGTTAATTATAACTGACTATTTCATTTCCTGTGTGAAGTTAGTTGACTGTCTGAGTCCTAATGGGCAAGTGGCCTCATCCATGGTATGCATATATGCACAACAAATAGGACCATGTTTCTCCTGTACAATAGTGTACAAACCTTTGCATAAAAATGACTATACTAGGTCAGACCAATGCTCCACCTAGCCCAGTATGTTGTCTTCTGACAGTGGCCAGTGCCAGATGTTTCAGACAAAATGAACAGAAAGGGAAATTCAAGTGATCCATCCAGTGTCATACCGTCCCAGATTCTTATGGTTGGATGTTTAGAGACACCACTAAACACTTTGGCTAATAGCAATTGATGGACCTATTCTCCATGAATTTACCTAATTCTTTTTTGAACCCAGTTATACTTTTGGCCTTCACAACATCCCATGGAAACAAATTTCATAAATTGACTGTCTATTGTGTGAAGAAGTACTTCCTTTTGTTTGTTTAAAACATGATGCCTATTAATTTCATTGGGTGACCCCTAGTTCTTGAATTATGTGAAGAGATAAATAATGCTTTCCTATTCACTTACTCCACACCATTCATGATTTTATAGACCTCTATCATATCCCTTCTTAATCATCTCTTTTCTGAGCTGAACAGTCTCAGATTTTTAATCTCTCCTCGTGTGGAAGCTGTTCCACACTCCCACTCATTTTTGTTGCCCTTCTGTTTACCCTTACCAATTCTTATATATCTTTTTTGTAATGGGGCAACCAGAACTGCACACAGTATTCAAGGTGTGGGAGTGGATTTATATAGTGGATCTATGATATTTCTGTTTTATTATCTATTCCTTTCCTAATGACTCCTAATATTTTGTTAGTGTATTTGACTGCTGCTGTATGTTGAGTAAATATTTGCAGAGAACTATCCACTATGATTCATATATATATATATAAGGGAGAACAGTGAAGTGGCAAAAATTGCCGATGATACAAAATTACTAAAGATACTAAAGTCCAAAGCTGACTGTGAAGATTTACAGAAGGATCTCACTAAACTGAGTTACTGGGCAACGAAATGGCAGATGAAATTCATGTTGATAATCGCAAAGTAATGCACATTGGAAAAAAATAATCCCAACTCTATACACAAAATGATGGTGCATAAATTATTTCTTACCACTAATATATATATAGTTTTTGCAATTTTTGCCTCTTCACTGTTCTTCCTTTTTTCCAGATCATGTATGAACATGTTGAACAACATTGATCCTCGTACAGATCCTTGGGGAACCCTGATATTTATCCCTCTCTCCACTGGGAAAACTGACCACTTATTCATACCCTTTGTTTCCTATCTTTTACTGATCCATTAAAAGACTTCCCTCTTATCCCATTACTTTTTAGTTTGCTTAAGAGACTTTGGAGAACCTGTCAAAGGTTTTCTGAAAATCTAAGTACATATCCACTGGATCACCCTTGTCCATATGCTTGTTGAGATCCTCAAGGAATTCTAAAAAAAGAACAGGAGTACTTGTGGCACCTTAGAGACTAACACATTTATTAGAGCATAAGCTTTCGTGGACTACAGTGGACCATGGTATGCATCCGAAGAAGTGGGCTGTAGTCCACGAAAGCTTATGCTCTAATAAATGTGTTAGTCTCTAAGGTGCCACAAGTACTCCTGTTCTTTTTGCGGATACAGACTAACACGGCTGCTACTCTGAAAGGAATTCTAATACAGCTTTTGTAAAGGGAAATCATGCCTCACCAATCTATTAACTAGCTTCCTCATTTTTGTGCAGAGACACTTTTTGAAGTGAAATGCTACTATGGTGGACTTATTTGGTATTTTTCTCCACAGGGATGTTAAATTTAATTATATTAGGGTTGCTGTTACTGAGTCGTTCAGCTGTCATAACTCTTGGATTAGAACCAGGGTGTACACTGGCCAGTCTCTACCACATGGGATTTTTACTTAGAGCTGATCAAAATTTTTCATACAAAATTTTGTTTTCAAACAAAAAATGGTTTTTGTTCAAGTCTAAAAACTAAAATACAAAAAAATGAGTGTTTTTTGTTTGCTTTTTTGTTTCAGTTTTCCAGATTTTTGTTAAAACCAAAAATTTTAAAATTTGGAAAAAGCAAAAACAAAATGCTACCTCTGTCACTCTCCAACTTATCAAAGGTTGGAGAAGTTTTGAAAAATTATAGAATTGCAAAATGAAAAATGAAAAAGTGAGAACAAAACAAAAAACTTTAACAGAAAACCCTCATGAATATCAGATTCATCTTATTGCACTCAGAGGAAAAAAAGAGGAAAGGAGAAAATGCCAAAAAAAATTCAAACTTTTGAAATATTGATTTTTTTCAAAGAAAATCATAAAAAAAACCATGTTTTAATTTCAAACCCCAAGAAACAGAAACCATATTAATTTTAACGGGATTTTTTTTTTTACCAGTTCTATTTTTACCCTTTAAAAATTTTTTGGGTGAAATGCAAGTGGGTACTCTAGTCAATGTAGGTATTAAAAGTATCCAATGGTCTGCAGGAGAGCTGTGTAAAACATTCACTAAAAATTAAATTCCCTTACAATTTTTTAATATTTAAGTTCATCCACCTTCCAAAGTCCTAGGGGAAAGTCCTGGCTCCAGTGAAACCAATGGGAATTTTGCTACTGATTTCAATGGAGCCGGGATCTGACCTCCTGTGCTTTGGATAAAATGTTTGTTTTCAGTGTTTTCCCCCCCCCCAAAGATTGGCATTACATTTCAGCACTATCTGAGTGCTCACAACAACTTTGAGGCAGCTTTTTTATGGTGCATTTGAGTTTCAAACTGGGATTGGCTATATGGTAGAATTTGAATAGCTGAAGTCACATGGTATTTCTTCTAGTTACCCTTTTGGCTGATTAGCTGAGCCTTCCCATATGCTCAGTAGGATCAACAATTCTGACTTGTTTTTCTAGGGAAGTTGCATTTGGTATGCTCCTTCTGAGCCAATCAGAAAACCTGAGTTTCTCAGTTATTTTCCCAAGAGCCTGAGCTCTGGGATTTCCCAAATTGCCATTTGTAGGACCTGTCTGGGTACATTTATTCTGTACAGGTCTGACCCACCCACTCCTGGAAGAATTCTCTCCCTTGACTCAGCTGTTGAAGTCCCCAAATCATGATTTAAAGACTTCAAATCACTGAGAATCCTCCAACAAGCGACCCCTGCCCCATGCTACGGAGGAAGGCGAAAAACCTCCAAGGACTCTGCCAATCTACTCTCTGTGTCCACAGAGAGGATTTACAAAATTATTGGTTATTCATATCTAAGCAAATGCTTTGCTATGGAGTGTTTGCTAAATGATTAAGTCTGTGTGACTTGTTTCCTAAGTTACATAGTATTGTTTCTGTTCCCTTATTGGACAAACTGCATAAACATGCATGGTGCCATTGAGACTGAGAAGGCAGGTAGGAGAAGGGAGCATATTAGGAAGAGGGAGAGTGGGGTCAGGAGCTAAGCAGGTCTAACGAATTGTAGATGATTTTCAATGTTTTGGACATTAAAGAGTATTATATCAGAGTAGGTGTATGCATTCAAGACTTTAAAATATTTAGGTTTCTTCCTGACTGACGGAGAGTGAGAGAGACAAAGACCAGATTTATTGTCTGGTTAACAGATTTAACGTTCCAGTTTCTCTTGGAATTACATTTGCGTAGAAATGCGTAGTGTTATTTGTGAATACAGCAGCCAGATCCTTGACTGTCTCATTTAATTGCCTGAGTGTCAAGCCTCCAGCCAGGGAGTCATATACAACCACACACACTATTTCATATGTCTGGCAACAGCATGGATTGAAATTTACCAGTTTCCATTAATCATGCTATAATTCTCAAACTGTTAACCATGGTCATTAATCAGGTGTACATGTGCAGTGCACTTTGCAAAGGGTGCATTTGTGTACCTTCCTCTGTCTAATCTTATTAATTCTGATAATGCCAGATCTTTATCATTTCTTTCTCTATAGTCACTGTCAGTCACTTCCTTCAATAGATATGTGTGTGTAAACTGATAGCTAGAAGTTCCAGAGGTCAAAGAGATCTTTACTCTATTGATGAACAGGGAAAAGCACTGCCACAGAGAGCTTCATATGCATAGTTTTCCTCTGATGACAAGTGGGGGGATGGAGGGAATCACCATAACTATACATGGACTTGGATTTTCAGGCATATTGGGCTTATTGGAGAAAGCGCTCATAGCAGGGGTATGGGACGGCTTCCGTATGAGGAGAGATTAATAAGACTGGGACTTTTCAGCTTGGAAAAGAGATGACTAAGGGAGGATATGTCAGAGCTCTATAAAATCATGACTGGTGTGGAGAAAGAAAGGAAGGAAGTGTTATTTACTCCTTCTTATAACACAAGTATTAGGGGGTCACCAAATGAAATTAATAGGCAGCAGGTTTCAAACAAACAAAAGGAAGCATTTCTTCACACAACACAGAGGCAACCTGTGGAACTTCTTGACAGAGGATGTTTTGATGGCCAAAACTATAACATGGTTCAAAAAAGAACTAGATAAATTCATGGAGGATATGTCCATAAATAGCTATTAGCCAGGATGCGCAGGGATGGTGTCCCTAGCCTATGTTTGCCGGAAGCTGGGAATGGGCAACAGGGGATGGATCATTTGGTGATTACCTGTTCTTTTCATTCCTTTTGGGGCACCTGGCATGGCCACTGTCCGAAGACAGGACGCTAGGCTAGATAGATCTTTGGTCTTACTCAGTATGGCCGTTTTTATGTTCTAAGGATCCTAAGTGCTCTTGGCTCCCCTCCTGTAGACTTTGAGAGAAACACAGACTAAGACTTTGTGATGAGCGATGGTGCGGAGAGCTGCACATCTGTGTGACTCTGGTGAGGCTCCATCTACCCAGTACCTTAGTAAAACAAAATCACTAAGCTTGTTTGGTTGGTGATACTTCCAGGCTCCCTTGGGACCAGAAACAGAGCTGCATGGAGACACATGGGCTGCTGCTACTCCCTGATCCAAATCATGAGCAGTGCTGGTGGAAGGGTGAAATCGTGCAGCTGAAAGACTTTTACCCATGGAACATTCTCACTACCAGGAAGGAAGTTAGACAGACTACTGCCAAAGTTACTGGAAGGAGGAGGGTATTTTACTCTTTATTCTACTTTGTTTTTTTTCCAGTTTATGACTGCGTTCCCTTCCCCTAATAAAGATGTCCCTGTTTGTACACAGTCTCAGAGTACTTACAAGTGGGGATGTTCTGCTTGTTAAGTGCACACTCAGGGAATGTGTGTTTAGTTTTCCCAGGTTCCTGGGTGAGGGCTCAAACTGGTTTTATTATTTGTTAAGAGGAACCCTAGATATATTGAACCGGTCCTTTTTTGCTGTCATGAACCACCTGTGAAGGCGGTACTCAACTAGTCCTATTTGGTTAACTATTAGTGTGCAAGATGTTAGGCTTGTGGTTTGGCTCTACCACTGCTTATTTGTCCCATAATACTAAGGATATTTCAGAATTCTCTCACACAAGCACACTTATTGGATATACCTGTTTATCACCAAAGTCATTTTATCACAGTCACCAGATGACAATTGTGGGCTAGGGGGGAGGGAGGGAATAGCCCTATTTGTGTCGGATGCAGTCATATACGCCACTCACTCTTGTTTGGTTAGTTGGGATAGTGTGCCAAAGAGTTTTGATAACTGTAGCCCTCAACTTTCCATTATTACCTTAACAGACTCTCTATTTCTGCCAAATGGGTTTATTGAGAATTCATAAAACTTCTGCTACTCAGGAGCATTTTTGTGACTAAATGATCATGTATAGGTGAACAATAAGCTCCTGCAGAGGTGCTCTTAGGATTTGCAAAGCCCCTCAGAAGGAATAAGTTTGAGACCCCAGGGAACTCCTATTAGGATGCCAGCCCACCAGAAATGCTAAGTGGAAATCGGAGTTTGTTCATCTGGGGCAGGGTGGAAACGTGAGAAGTAGTATATACTTCTGGATCTCCAAGAAGCAGTACATCTGTAATGGCCTTTGTCTGATGCTCCCTAGGAACATAAAATCTTACACAATTCACTCCTTTAATAGCAGATTTAGGCCCCAGAAAGAAAGTATTTCTAACTATGAAGGTTCCTGAATCTTATCAGGAGACCCGAGAAAGTTAAATTGTAACATATTGAATCATACTAGATTACACTTAATCATCATAAATCCAACTACATCCTGGCTTCTTAAAAGGAATTTACTTGGATGGATCACATCAAAGTAACTATCCAAAATGAAGATTGATCGGTGTAACCGTGATCTCTGTACTTTTCTGCTTGTCATGCTTTAATCCTATAAGCTAAGAAGATTCAGGAAACAGATCAGCTGCCTAGTCACATTTTACCTCGTCGTATTTGTTCATATGATCCTTCTTTCAGCTTTCCAGAAGGTGGTCTCCAATTTTATTAAGAAGGAGAATATGTAACAAGTAACACCAGGAGATCAGAGTTATATATTTTAAAATAAAATGACCTCTTTATTTCTCATCATACATTTTTTTCCTATTCTGTTTAAAAAGCTTACTACTCTCCATGTTAGGAAATTAAGTAGTCAGCAGATAAATCATGCCGCTTGAGGTACTAGAAATAGATATATTTGAGATGTGAGGTTATTAGAATGTCTGCAAAGAGACTGAAACAATCATTTTACACACATAGGCTGGTTAATCAAAGCCCGGGTTAATTATTTTAAAGGACTAACCATGTACTGTTGGTATAAAAACCTTTACAAATGGCAAAGCCTATTTTTGCTCTTTCCCATGCCGTATTTCTTTCCCCAATAAAGCACCAGCAAACTCATCAGCACTATAGATCACATATGGGCTGACTTAAAGGTATTGAAATATGATGAGTATATACACTTGAGATGTCAGGTTATTAATAAATCCTGCAAAGTGATGGGCCTGATGCCATGACTACTACTATTCACTGGTTTGGGTTCATACGTCTTTCAACTTGCCTTCTCTCACTTGTGCATCTGCTACCCTTCTGATTTGTACATCTGTCTTTTACCCTCTGCAGGCAGATGCATTGATACTTTTCATTTTCTCTCTTCAATCCCCTTTTTTCTTAGCTACTCCTTCCTTGTTCTTTATCTTTTTTCCCTGCCATTTTCACACTTTAATGTTGAAAAAACAATTCTTTTCCACAAATTCTTTCCACCTACCTTCTCTCCTACATCAATAACTGAACCAAAAAAGAAAAGGTGGGTTTTTTTACAGCTAATTTGCTATGTCGCTGTGCACAGAAAAAGGTGAAACTTAAACTACAGCTAAGGATTCACAAATGACAGAAATGGGTTATTTTTGTCAATTTTCTCCTTTACTCTTTAATGGATGCCCACACAGCCGCCTTCCATCTCTGAGATCTCTGCTTTGCGAGATCCAGTGCAGTGCTTCTCATCTCTTAGTGATGAGTGATTTTCACAATGTTCTGCGATTCTAACAAATTCTAAAGATTTTATTATTATCTAAACAGAATCAGATCCTGCACTGTAAGAAAAATTGACTAGATAAACCAAATAGTATTTTCCCTCTTTTCTATACTTTATTTCATTTCAAAATCAACTACCTGTAATGTCAAAATTCATTTAAAGTAAAATTCACCTCTTTACAGAGGATAAGAGCAAGGTCAATGCATCACTTAGGTTCTACTTAAGCTCTCAGGTGCACAAGTCCTGGGCTGGCCCTCTGGCACAGGGGTGAATTTCACTCACAATGCAGGGATTTTTCCCTTTATGCTGCCATAATGTGGTTGCTCATTGTAAATACACTATTGTGTGATCTAATCTTCTTAGTATACATGAATGACTAAAGTTTTTGGAATGATCCCACTATAGCAACAGGTTGAATGGTGCTCTACTTTAGGTGCACACTAAATACACACACAGCCACCCCACAGACCAATGTTTTTTTCCAGACTTGCTCTTTTGTGGTATATCTCATATCAGTTAAAAAATGTTGGGAGTTGTGGGGGAGAGGTGGTTGGTCTCAGTTCTTCTTGCTTCATCCTCAGGGCCACAGAGAGCGGGTTCGGGCCCCGGTGAAAAAAATTTTTCAGGGTCCCCAGCAAGGGTGGACTGGCTAAACAGGGCCGACGAGGGGTGGGGGAGGAGCCAGGCCCCGGGCCCCCTTCTGGACTGCCAGGCCCCAGTAATTTGTACCGGCTTTTCCCCCCCAGCCCCCTCGTTGGCCCCGTTCATACTTGTAACAAAGGTAGGGTTACCATATTTCAGCAAGCAAAAAAGAGGACGGGAGGAGCCCCACCCTCGCCCCACCTCCGTCCTGCCCTAGCCCCGCTGCTGCCCCACCCACTTCCCGCCCCCCTCAGAACCTGCAACCCTCCCCCCTACTCCTTGTCCCCTGACTGCCCAAAACCTTATCCACACCCTCACCCAGAAAGCCCCCCCCCCGAACTCCCGATCGCCCCCCCATCTCTTGACTGCCCCATCCAAAACCTTCCTGCCCCTTCTCCGACCCCCTGGCGCCCTTGTTGTTGGCCTTCACCTAATGTCTCTGTGAACTTGCTCAGGAAGGACCTGAGCCGTTTGTCCCAGCATGCTGGCTGGCAGGGGAGCAGGAGCGGGGGAGGAGCTCCAGACTGCCGGAGGCGATCTGCGAATGCAGGGAGGGAGGGACGGAGTGATCTCTGCTGCAGGGGAGAGGAGGAGAGACTCTCTCTGGCTTTCGGAGCCCCATGTAAGTGGCACCATCTGGCCGGCTGCCATGTTAGCCACGCGCGCTCTGCATGGGGGGGGGGAAGTCCGGACATTTACAAATTCCCCCCGGACACTATTTTTAGCTCAAATATCCGGACATGTCCGGGAGAATCCAGACAAATGGTAACCCTAAACAAAGGTGTGACATACAGGAGTGCTAGTAAGAAACTGAAGTTTGTTTCAGGCCTGAGTCATCTGATATGCTCACATAAGTATCCACTCACTCCAGTGGGCACTGCTATGATGCAAACCTCCAGCTCCAATCCCAGTATGCATATTTGAGAAAAACAAGTCATTAAAAAGCCAAAGTATATCATGATCAGTGAAAGTATCATCAGAAGGCCCATGTTTCCTAGAGGGACTGTTATTGAAAGAACACCAAGAAAACAGGAAAAATCAGGGAGTTAGACTGGAAGTAACTCAGCCACATGGACAGAGCCATCCAAGGGGTTTAATAAAGCTTTACTCATGCAACTAAACCTGCATTCAGCATCAATCTTTGCTAATGTAACACTGTGGCAACATCTCAGCTGTGAGTTCTCTGCAGGGCAGCAGCTGGCAGTGTGAGCCTTGAAACTCAGTCTGAAGCCCCCCAAAACCCTGGATTTTGCAGACACAAACATAGCCTAGCAACAGACCCAGTGGAAGGAGGAGTTCAAGCTCTACACATACCTGGCAATGCAGGAGGACAATAACAGCAGCACCAATAGACATCAGTACAGCTTGGGTATGCAGAAACCATAAGACAAATTACACATCTGCAAAGACCCAAAGCCACTGAACTGGGCATTGGAAAGATGTCACTATCCATTGCCCACAGTTGATGATATCTTGGCAGAACTTTCCAAAGCCAGAATCTTTATGGTCTGTGAAGTGAGGAACAGGTTTTGTTATATAAATCAAGATAAAGAGTCCAGCATGTGACAACCATTGTAAAACCATTTGCTTGCTACAGATGACTGATCATGCTGATGAGCATAAACCCAGCAACACAAGTGTTCCAGAGAAGTGTTGGAAGGACTGCCTGGGTTGAAAACAATTGCAGATGGTATCCTCATTGTAGGTAAAGGGAGCAATGATACAGAAGCTGAACAAGACCATGACAAACTTTTCTACAGTGATGCAGGGACAGGAACATAAAACTTAGCTCAGAAAAAAATGTGTGTGGTGACATACATTGGACAGTCTTAAAAACCAGAGAGACAGAAAGCAGATTCCAACAAGATCAAGGCAGTGAGAGACATGCCACCTCCAGTTCATATGAAAGGGAGATAGTGTTTCATAGGAATGATGCATTTTCTGTACAAGTTCTGTCCATCCCTGACAGAAGATGGACAGAACTCATATGTCAGCTCACAAGGCAGGAGGTTGAATGGGAATGAGCAGGTCCCACACAGCAAGCATTTGACTCATTGAAACAAATGATAATGGATGTCCTGAAGTACTAACAGCCTGGACATTGACTGACACTCCAGGGTGATGCATCAGAGAAAAGGTTGGGTGTAGCTCTTTTGCAGAAGCTACTGGGAACTTAAGTTAGCAGAGTTCTGCTAGAGTGTGAAAAGGGAGATGCTCAAATAGAAAAAAAAAGCATTGGACTGTTGTATTTGGAATGGAGCAAGTCTATCATTACATCTATGGCCACTCAGCAATAGTGCAAACACATCACAAACCCCTAGAGACAATCGTGGCAAAGCCCTTCCTTAGTGGTCCAAAGATATGTCAGCACATGTTGATGCACCTCCAGCACTACCAAATAGAGATCAGACATTGTCCAGGATGACTATTGGTGTTAGCTGGCACCCTGAGCAGGGCATATATATCCAGCCTGGGGGAAAGGGATCAGAACATTTAATCCATTAACATGCTACATTGTCTCCTAGTTTCAACAGAGACCTGGATGTAAATCGAAGAGGCTATAGTAAAGGACATCCAGCAATAGGCAATCAAGAGAGTGATATTAGCAGGATGACTACAAGACAAAAGACAAGTACCAATCAGAATAGGACAATATTTTCAAATGAAAGATGAACCAAGTGTTCAGGAGGGAATTATATTTTGAGTCCAGAGAGCTGTTATCCCTGCCTCAGTACATAAGAATGGTATGCAAAAAATACATGCCTTGCCCTTGATTTTGACAGCTGTGTTAGACAGGCTTGAGAATGTACTTTCTGAATGTACTTTTCTGTCAAAATTGTGTCACACCGACTGGTCATGTGATAATTGCAAGCAGAAAGAGACTCTTACCATTTGAACTGCCCACCTGACCATGGGAAAAGGTGGGGACAGATTTATTTACTTTGCAGGAAAAGCAGTACTTGATTACAGTGGACTATTATTCAGATTTCTGGGAGGTCAATACCCTGCCTATTACAAGAAGCCAGTCAGTGGCTAGCAAACTGAAAGCCCACTTTCTGCGATATGATATTCCAGACACTATATTCACTGACAATGGACCCCAATTTGTCTTGGAAGAATTCAAGAAATTGCATGCAAACGGGAGTTTTACCACCACACCTCCTCCCTAGCATACCCACAGCATAATGATAAGCTGGAATTAGATGTGAAAATACAAAGAGACTGTTACACTGGCTATTTTTTCTGGTTCAGACATCTTGTTAGCATTTTTGGTACTTAGGAAGACCCCATCACAGAAGTGCCAAAACAATCCAGTGCAGGCATTGATGGTGTGATGGAGCAAAACCATGCTACCAATGAGGGGAGACCTTTTGCAGCCAGAAGAATGGAGCACCACTGAGAGCAGATGGCCAACAATCAGAGAAAGCAGAGTATGGCAGGCCAGTCAAGAACCCTACAAGCTCTGGAGACTCTTATTGTTACATCTGAAGAGCAGTGTCAAGAGACCTTGCAACTGTTCTAAATGGGCAGTCAAGAAGTTCCCTGGTGTAGAGGAACTCTAGTGTAAATCTGATATAGCTGTCCCCATGTCAGCCCTGCCTGGATTCACCACTATAACATTGTGTGTTAAAGGCCAGAGCTCACCCCATGCTGGTGAACTTCACATGCTGAACAGCCTCTTGGGTCCATTACAAGCTAGCACAAGGTTTTAAGCTTCTCTGACTGGTTAAAATCCATTTCTTGTCCAACCCTAAGATCAAGATAGAAGTGCTAACAGGTATCTCAAAACCACCTTTGCATCTCCTAAATTCAGCTGAGTCAAGCTCTACTGTGCAGCAACACAGGTTATAAACCAGTGTGTGTGTGTGTGTGTGTGTTTGTGTGTATGTAGCCCAATTTTGTTTTCAGATGGGTATGTGTAGCGTACGGCCAAAGTGCATATTCACAATCCACTTTCATGGCTGGCCTAGTATTATTATTAGCTGATGGAGTTACTTTGTTAACTCAAGGGGTAGTGATCTGTGCTGTGGTGCCAAAATCCCAGGTTAACAGTCTGCAGATGGTTCATGAAGGGAATGTTTATACATGTACTTCTCCCACTGACTTCCATGGGAGTTTCACATGCACACCAGATGTAGATTTGAGTACATAATATTTCCTATCAATTTACACACCAGTTTTGTACGTCAAAAATAGCAGTTGGGTTTTTTTTTGGGGGGGGAGGGGGAGAGTTCCTACTTAAAATTTACCAAATATACAGTGAATGTTTAAGAAGGCTCAGTGAAAACCAGGAGTAAGACAGACATATTGGTCTTTTGTTCCTCCATTGTTAACTGCTCTGTAGTATTCTCAAGCAGTCATCAAGGTGTCTGGCTGTCTGCAATATGAATGGCTGAGCCTTTCTTGCAAAGAATGGAATACACTAGGTTGCTGGAATTGCATACAAAAAAATCTTTAGTGATATGGAAAAAGGCTTTGGGACCTTGGATGTCAGTTCTAGGAAAGATGAATTTATAGGTAGAACAATATCTCTCCTACAACTGACATCCGAGGTCCCAGAGGCTTTCTCCATAACACTAAGGATTTTTTCATGCATTTCCAACAATGTGATATATGGTGCACATAGTATTTTGAACTATTTCACACTCAAAGTGACACCAGCAAACTTTGGATCAGAAAATCAGTTCCCCCTTGCCCCCGATATTATTTCAGAACTTTTGTTTCTAGCAATTATTTGCTTAGCAAAATGGAAAGTAGCATTTTGCAATGAAAGGGAATGTCAGAGCTCAAATTCAGTTTGCCATGACACTTGCTTTTCATCTAAAACCTTTCTTTGTGTTCATCAGGGATACATGATCTACTCTGGGAAACTAAATGGCAAGGTGTCTATAGGTGCAAGTTAAATCAAACCTTTTTCAAGTTACATACTTTGTATAAGCTTCTTTTGCAACCCACTCAATTGCAGCAATCCTTCTATCCGAATATTGCAAAGACTGCTCTCCAGGTCTGTCTCTCTTTCTTTTTTACAGCCGGCTGATCCCCTTCCTAAACACAGCTGAGCCAAACTCTGGCATCATTAGTGGAAGTTTTGCCATCAATTTCAATGGAGACCTGGCTTTGTCCCTACTGTTCCGAAATAACAACTTTCCGATCTCACAGATTCATAGATTCTAAGGCCAGAAGTGATCAGTGTGATCATCTAGTCTGTCCTCCTGTAAAACACAGGCCAGTGAACTTCCCCAACATAATTTCTAGAGCAGATCTTTTAGAAAAACATCCAATCTTGATTTATAAGTTGTCAGTGATAGAGAATCTGCCACGACCCTTGGTAAGTTGTTCCAATGATTAATTACTCTCACTGTTACAAATTTACAGCCTTATTTTCAGTGTGAATTTGTCTAGCTTCAACTTCCAGCCATTGGATTGTGCTATACCTTTCTCTGCTAGATTGAGAAGCCCATTATTAAATATTTATTCCCCATGTAAGTACTTATAGACTGTAATCAAATCACGCCTTAACCGTCTCTTTGCAAAGCTGAATAGGTTCAGCTCCTTGAATCTATCACTATAAGGAATGTTTTTCTAAGCTTTAATTATTCTCATGGCTCTTTTAGGAACCCTTTCTGATTTATGAAGATCCTTCTTGAATTGTGGGCATCAGACCTGGACACAATATTCTAGCAGTGGTTGCACCAGTGCCAAGTACAGAGGTAAAATATCCCATCTACTCCTACTCGAGATTCCCCTGTTTATGCATCCCAAGATCACATTCGCTTTTTTGGCTACAGCATAACACTGGATTTTCATATCAGCCTACCCTGTCCATATCACTTTTACCAAGGATTGGCAACCTTTGGCATGCAGCCTGCTAGGGTAAGCGCCCTGGTGGGCTGGGCCGATTTGTTTACCTGCTGCATCTGCAGGTTCGGCCAATCACGGCTCCCAGTGGCCCCGGTTCGCCGCTCCAGGCCAATGGGTGCTGCGGGAAGCGGCACGGGCCGAGAGATGTGCTGGCCATGGCTTCCTGCCACCCCCATTGGCCTGGGATGGTGAAACGCGGTCAGTGAGAACCGCGATCGGCTGAACCTGTGGACGTGTCAGGTAAACAAACTGGCCCGGCCCGCCAGGGTGCTTACCCTAGTGAGCCGCGTGCCAAAGGTTGCCGATCCCTGACTTATACCAAACATAATATCCTCAAAATGATCCTGCTCTATTACTTAACTCCTCCTTAGATACAGGTGTTCTACCAATTATGATATATATGGTTTTATATACTTTTTTTCGCATGTTCTCTGTCTCTATGTTTCATTGAAGAGGTACTCCCCTTAAATATGTGTAGGTTAGGTACAGATACAAACTGAGGAAAGACTTTCAGTACTTGCTTATAGAGCCCTTAACCAGTCAAAATCTCTGATTCTATAATGCCATTCTTGGAGAGTACAAATTTTGAAGGATATAATTTTGGAAATTATAGCAGAGCAGTAAGATGAAAGTGTCCACCCACTATTTTGACAAAAACAAAACAAAGCAAATCAGGGGAAAGGAAGAAAAAAATTCACCTGTATTATTACAGTAGTTTATAAGAGTGTGGGGACTACTGTTAGAAAAAATAGAAATAAAACTCAACAGGTAAATATATCTGGTCCTGCAAAGATGTTTGGATTTTTTTAAAGTCTCTCTTAGCCCTGATTTTCCAGACAAACTGATAATATCTTAGTAGCAGTTTGGGATAAACCCATCAGCACCTTGTTTTGTGTCTAGAAGCATATAGCAAGCAAGGTAGAGCTTGGACTAGAGATGTTATGTGATTACCTTGCAAATAACCATATTCTGCACTAACTGAAACATCAGATTGTCTGTTTGAGTAGCCCGCCAAAAGTGCATTAAAGTAGTTCAGTCTTTTCCTTTTTCTCACCGATTCCCCCTATGCCCCTCCCCTATTAACCTTATTTTTTCCCCTCAATCTCTATATTTCTTTCTTTCTTTTTTGAAACCTAAGGCCAGCTCATAACCCTCCTTCTGTGAGATGTTGTTCTTCCATGAAATCACATCAGCGGGTGATTGCATTGAATCACAATGACACAAAACCATCACATATGGACACATCACAATGTAATATTAGGATC
Organism: Trachemys scripta elegans; assembly: GCF_013100865.1. Taxonomy (NCBI): domain Eukaryota; kingdom Metazoa; phylum Chordata; order Testudines; family Emydidae; genus Trachemys; species Trachemys scripta. The sequence continues at coordinate 282,537,608 of NC_048298.1, read as the reverse complement.
TTGTGCTCATTATCACTCTGTGGCCCTCTGCAAATGTAATAAGTAACAAAGTGATTTTCTAGCTGTTGAAGTCTGATTGCCTCCATCCTCAATAGAGGGTGCATGGGAATCAAACCTATTTTACGTATATGATAATGAGTGAATGTATAGTTTTAGCTCAAATACCAAATCCATCCTTGGTGTAACTACTTCCAAGACACTTAAAGCAATTTTTCCTGATTGGTATAAGAATTTGTTTTTCTTTGACCTCATAGCTTCACGTTGCTTAGCAGTTTGGACAGTTTTGTGTTCATACGTAAGTGCACATAACATAATAAACAAATAAACAAAGTCTTCTCTCTTATACTGATGCAACTCCATTCACTTCAATGGTATTGCACTGGTACAACTGAAAACAGAAACTAGACTAGGATTCAAAGCAGCAGGATAGAATAGGATGTATATAGCCTTTTGTTTATCCTTGCTGGTGTCTGTATATTTACTAGTGTCTGTAAAACTCATAAAAATGTACAGCATGCCAGTGAGAGATATATAGTGTCATTTTAATGCAGTGCTTTTCACATTGTATTTCTTCCCCTTCTTCCTATTTAGGTGGTAATCACAAGACTTGGATTCAAGATAAGAAAGAGATTGTACTGGCAGCAATGCCCAGTTATTAGCAAATTCCATGAGTAATCGTGTGGGCAGCTTTCGAGCTGCTTGTGGGTCACTCCCATGATTGGACTGCTGAGGAGATGTCTGAGCTACCTTCTACTCCTGCCTGTCATCCCCTTTTAATTCATTTTTGATTCAGGGAAATGTATATTATTTTGTCTAGTTGGGAATAAAAATAAATGTACTCTTTCATTAAAATCATAAACAGACAGGCCTCATAAGACAATACGAGGAAAATATTTATGTATACTGCTGTGTATGTACTCAATGTTTGAGTTTTGGTATGCCCCCACCCCCCCCTTTATCCCTCAACACCTTTGTTTTGTGCATCGGCAGTTGCTTTTTTTCTTTGCATTTATGAAGGCATTTACATATTTTTGATTATTAGAATTAGAAGGCCTTCTCACTAAGAAAATAATTCTAATATGGTGTGGAAGTTGTAATTTGGAAAGGTCACAAACCTATATCTGGAAATCCTAAATTTAAGTGGTTGAAGCTCAGTTTTCATCTCCAAAGTTTTCATTTGCTGCTTTCAAAAATAATATTTGCATTTCCATTTTGGTGAAACAATCTTGTGTCTTCCAGTACAACAGACAGAGATAGGAAACCAGATAAATGGTATTTCTACCTAACAAAAGAAGGACAATAAAAATGTGATCTTTTGGACTGAAAACAAAATCATATCTAAAAAATAGTGTTGTCAGGAGGCGGCTGCAGGATGGTTTCTGTATTTGTGTTCTGACATTGTCACTTTTCAGGGCAGAACATGGTTCTATTTGAAAAAGCAGAGGTCTCTGCCTGGGGCGCACAGCGGTTTCAAGTGATCTTAGTAGTTCTTGATGTGTGATTTATAAATAGAAAACATCTTCAAAAGGCTGGCCTGATGACAACACTGCATTCTGCGGTGCCCCATGGAAGGCCCAGGTACCGTAAAAGGAGGAGTTACACACAATCCCCTGCTTTGAGGAGAACATATGCACATCAGGAAGTAATACCAGGGTGCTCATTCTCAGGGAAAGTATGGACATGTGGGTAAGGGGAGGCTAAGGATATTACTGTTTCTAATTAATTAAAAGGAAACCATACGTACATTCCACCCTCTGAGATCAATAATAGACAGGAGGGTGGGAGGAAAAGATGGGTAACCCTAGGGTCAAATATCATCCCACTGAAATCAATGGCAGTTTTACCATTGGCTACAATGTGAGTAGGATTTGGCCCCTAGTTTTCAAAGGCTACTTGTGACAAGGGAACTTTGGTAGAAGTCAGTGGTTCAATTTTTTCTCTTCTGGCTCCATCACTTCAGTCTCCTATTCTTGGATGGGCTGATTCCAATGCTTCAAAATGACTTAGCCCTCTAGCCAAATGATGAAGCGCCTTCCCTATCACCTTCTGGGGTAATTAAAAAAGTGCTGAAACTACAAACAAAATCTTTTCAACTCGTCACCCTCAGCACAAGCTTCCCTATATACTTTTGATCCTCCTCTGTGTCATAAGGTCTCAGCTTACTCTCAATTTCACAAGTATCACGGGGTAGCCGTGTTAGTCTGTATCTACAAAAACAACAAGGAGTCTGGTGGCACCTTAAAGACTAACAGATTTATTTGGGCATAAGCTTTCATGAGTAAAAACCTCACTTCTTCGGATGCATACATCCACCCTGATTGAATTGGCACTGTCAACACTGGTTCTCCACTTGTGAAGTAACTCCCTGCTCTCCATGTGTCAGTATATAATGTCTGCATCTGTAACTTTCACTCTATGCATCCGAAGAAGTGAGGTTTTTACTCACGAAAGCTTATGCCCAAATAAATCTGTTAGTCTTTAAGGTGCCACCAGACTCCTTGTTGTTTTTCTCAATTTCACAGTTTCTCTAAGCAGAGAAACTCTGCCAGTCCCCCTCCTGACCCTGGGCTTCCCCATGTATCTCCTCAAATTGTTCAGTCTGTTTCCTAAGCCTTCTTTCTGGCCTACTGTAGACAGCCTTCTAGCACTTTCTGCCATTCATCTGGCTCTGCTATGAAGGGTATTTCTACTCACTATAGATCTCTCCTCCTTCTGAGTGACTGAACAGGTTTTCTATTGTAGGAAGCACTTCCTCTGGTTTACAGTCATGTGATGATTGGTCACCTGACCCAAACATCAGCCCAAACTCAAACTATCACCAGAGAGGTGAATAATTAGGTACTTAGGCACTGGTGTGGCTGAGTCCAATTTCTGTAAAGGACCAGCCAACCCTGTGACACTATTTCTGTGCTGAATATACTTATAGAAAATGATATGCATGTGTGGTATCCTTGTATGGTATCCACTAATGACAGGTGAACTACAAAGTGTCCTTGATTTCAGCTGTATTTGAATACCAACTGGATAACATCAGACAAGCAGCACTTAAAATATGATAATCTTAGGTACCAATCTTGAAATAGTTTCGAAGGAGTGGTCTGCATACTTGCTATATGGAAGGAACATGGATATTCAATACCATGGTTGTTTCCATATTTAAATATAATATAATATTTTATTCATAGAAAATCTGCAATCTGTCAGTAGTGCAGGAAAGGATGAGCCATAGTTTTGTAAGATTTTCTTTCGGCAGCTATTAACAAAGTTTCCGAGCATATATTTGAGAATCAGGGAGGGTGAACATGCACATCTAGGGATTCTGCACTGCAAAAAATACAATGAAAGAAGAGAGAGACTAGGGAGACAAGAATGAGAGAGAGGGTAAAAAAAATAAAGAAAGAACCCCATGAATATTCACTCAGTAACTCTTGTCACTACCAATGAGAGGTGAGTGCTCCTGAATTCTGGGGTAGGCAAGGCAAAGAGAGACCATACCTTCACCCCTGGGATCTCCAGGCACAAGAAGAATATATTAAAATTTAAAAAGACACTGTCAAATACATAACACATTGGCATCCACTCTTGCCTTCAATTTGTGTTGTGTACTGTAGGCATAATCTTACTGCAGATCTGAAAATACCATCAAATTGCACTCAATTCTTTTAAAGCTGGTTTTAATGCTGGCTCTAAATCTCATTAGCAGCTCCTGACAAGAGGGGCACTGAACCACATTAATTGTGCATCTAATGTGGATACAAAAGGTCAGACAATACGTGGGAATGTCCACTGAAGGGAATGAAGATGAAATAGTGGCAAGCCCACCTATCTGTGTCTTAGTCCCTCTATTGTGAACCTGCATTCAAAGTTAAGCAGAATTAATGGAGATTCCCAAAATCTTATTTTCCTTTGGAAAAATATTAAATCTCTACAGCACAGGGCTATGTTTACATTAAAAAAAAATCTTCTCTTGAAGTGTGTCTGTAAATTGTACTTTATGGATATTATATTGTATACATTGTATCTAGCCCAGACAATTAACTTATTTTAAAAACACTGTATTTCATACATAAAATAGAGTGTTCGCTATTTAATAAACCATGTGAGAATGTGAATTTTCTGTTTCTCTAACAATTAGCCCTTCCAATTGCCTATCTGAAAGGCATGGAACAAAAACAGTCAAGAGAAAGGGTTAGTACTTTTGACTGAAATAGTCTTGAGAATGGATATTTCTATATTTAACTGGTGGGAAAATAAACCAAATAGGAGATAGTAATCACACACAAGAATTGATTGTGAGATGACGTATCTGATTGCCTGACAATGCAAAGATTTCTATTACAAAACCACCACAGTAATGTAAATGCCAGTTTAGGAAGAGGGTAGGATCTCATTGCAGAATTATGATTCATTTTGAAAAAGCAGCTGTAAAAAAAAACATTTAATTCACTACAATATCTGATGACATTTCTCTTAGCAGCAGTAGTCTCACTGGAGATGTACCATCTTGTTTCCACATGCAAACCTGGTGGGGGCACTAGGTCAGCATATATAGGTTTCTGCATAATCTTTTCACTTAAAGCTGTATGCAATTACATTAACGTGACAAAATATACACAAATATATGGCTCCTCCTGAAAATAAAGTAAAACTTACACGTGAATTTGCATTTTGGAAGGGAAAGCTCCACATTGTGATCTGAGATATACCAGTGAAACTATGTAATGACTCAATTTACATTCTGAATTATTTTGCTTGAATTACTGTGTAATTTCATGGTGCATCTCAGAATAGAATATGGTCCAAACACTTTAAAAAAAAATTAAATGACATCAGCATATTCCAGTCCTCTGCAGCTACAAGTTCGAACTCTTTGGTAACACACTTTGTTATCATTTTCACAACAGTGCAAATACTTGAGGCAGTAAATTTTAATATGTAACCATAGAATCATAGGTTTAGAAGGGACCACAAGAGTCATCTAGTCTGCCAAGATGCAGGATTTGTTGTGGCTAAACCATCCAAGACAGATGGCTATCCAGCTTCCTTTTGAAAACCTCTATTGAAGGAGCTTCCACAACCTCTCTAGGTAATCACAACCACACTTATTAAACATCACTTGATCTCAAATAAACAAATAATATATGACCACAGTAGGGTTTTTTTCCATCATTTCCTATATCTTAAGAAGGATGAATGAAATAATTTAGCACAGAAATACCTATTTGTTCTATAAGCCAAAGCCATATCAAATGTATAAAATTGTAAAACAAATAACACGAGGAAACAAATCTGCATGAACTCACCAAAGTATAAATATGTCAAATAACCTTGGAATTCTTTGGAGCAAATTACAAAATTAATGGGAACTAATATATGTGTGTGTGTGTGTGCACATGCATGTTCATCTATCAGTTAAATAGCTGTACCTTCTATTAAAAAGATGCAATATATCTATATCTATTAGAGCAGTGGTTCTTAACCTTTACTGCAGCCTGCACCCCTTTGGTTCTCAAAATATGTTCTTGCACCCCTTAAACCTAAAAAATATGTTCTCGCACCCCTTAAAACTAGATATATTTTTGTTTGTATATTGCAGTAATTGTTAAAAAATTTATAATGTTAATAAATACATAGGTTTGATGAAACAAAGTAGTTGTACTTACGTGCCTGTGCTTAATTTGTGTTTTTGATGATTTACCTTGTAAAAAAATCTGTCATGTCTCACACCCCCAGAAAGCAACAGAGGGTCCTGTGGCACCTTTAAGACTAACAGAAGTATTGGGAGCATAAGCTTTCATGGGTAAGAACCTCACTTCTTCAGATGCAAGACGCATCTGAAGAAGTGAGGTTCTTACCCACGAAAGCTTATGCTCCCAATACTTCTGTTAGTCTTAAAGGTGCCACAGGACCCTCTGTTGCTTTTTACAGATTCAGACTAACACGGCTACCCCTCTGATACTTGACCCCCAGAAAGGGCATCTCACACCCCCAGGGGGTGTGTGCACCCCAGGTTAAGAACCACTGTATTAGAGTGTGTGCATTCATTCATTTACCTACTAGTCCACTCATCCACTTCTAATATTATCTAATGAATACTGTGATACCGCAGGGCCAGGGAGCAGTGGGAGAGAGGTAGAGGGGAAATATATATGCCCTAGGCTAATTAAGGCATGTAGACTAGGTAGGGTTACTACAGGTTAATTGGAGCACCTGTAATCAATTAAGGTCCTGCCAGGAACCTAATAAAAAAAACCCTGCTTCAGGCAGATAGGGTGTGCGAGGAAGGAGAGAGGACTGGAGTTTGGAGGTGTGTTGCTGACAACTGAAAAAACAGAGAACCGGAGGAAGGGAGACCTTGGTCCAGCAGGGGAGGGAGACTACTTCCCCCAGCGTCAAGGACCGAGGGTAACCCTACCCAAGGGGGAAAAGGGTAAAAAACCCGCAGGGGTTGAGGGGGCCTTGAGATCAGAGTGAGGAGCAAACCCAGACCCTTTCCTGCTTCCCTCCTCTGCCACCTTCCCGGGCCACTAGCGGGGCCCTCAGTGCCCCAAGAGCATGGGAAAGGGATAGTGTCCTAGCCCCCCTTGCCAAGAAAAGCACGGGACCCACCATACTAACATCAGACATTTTGCCACACATGGTGTCAGGGAAGGGATTTCCATGACGTGAACGTAACCCATGGTGGGTCATGACCACCCTGCCCCCAAGATGGAGGACCTAGTCTAACCATAGGTTTGATGAAACAAAGTAGTTGTACTTACGTGGCTGTGCTTAATTTGTGTTTTTGATGATGATGCACCACTGGTGCAAGCCACCGCTGCCCAGTAGGAGGCTACCCGGGTCCGCCTGCTGATGTCCCAGGCCACCCAAGATTGGGCTATGCTGCAGGAAATAGTGAACCAGATGAAGGCCCTTACAGAGCTGAATTGTGGGTATGACAGGACGTGGACCATAGGGGCCAGCTACTGTCTGCAGAAAATGATGATGATGTGGAGGTGTACCTCCTGGCCTTCGAGAAGACAGCCCTGCTGGAGGCCTGGCCCTGAAACCAGTGGTCGGGCATCCTCACCCCATTTTTGTGCGGGGCAGCCCAGAAGCCTACTATGATATGACTGCTGAGTAGGTGGCAGATTACCCCCAGCTGAAGGAGGAGATCCTGGCCTGGTCCGGGGTAACGATGGCCTTGAGAACCCAGAGGTTCAATGAACGGCAGTCTTGTGAAGACAAGACACCACGCTAGCCAGGAAGTGGTTACGCCCAGAGGCCCTCAGCTCTGAGAAAATGATGGAGCTCCTGATGCTAGACCGCTATACGAGGGGACTACCCTCAGGCCTCCAAGCCTGGGTGGGCCAGAATGACCCCTCCACCTATGACGAACTGGTCACCCTCACAGAGGCAGCCCGTGAACTGTTTGAAACCACAGGAGGTGAAACATGGTGTTCCAGGAAGCCAGTCCCAACCCTGAGGTCCAGGATCATCAAGAGCTTCAGGAAAGCCATAGTTAGAAGAACAGGCACCAAGGAGCAGCCTGAGGCCCTCAAGGGACCTGGGAGTCTGGGGGGAAAGGGGGCTGGGGGAGCGGGTCAGAAAGCCCAAGACAGAGGGCAACCTCCGGGATGAGATATCGTTGTTACGAGTGTAGGGAGTTGGGGCATATAGCAGCCCAGTGCCCCAACAGGGAGGAGCCCATGCAATGCAATCTGGGGGATCCTGGGGACCAATGTGGCCTAATCAGCCCGGTGGGAGTCGCGATGGCCCCACATGAGTACACCAGGCCAGTAAAGATGAATGACATCCAGACCATAGCTCTGGTGGACTCTGGGAGTGCTGTCACACTGGTCTCAGGAAAGTTAGTGGGGCAAGACCAACTGAGGTTGACAGGGACTTTCCCAGGTTCGAGGGCCTACTCCTCCCTCTTGAGTTAGGAGAGGGCAGTAAACCCTGAGCAGAGATCCAGGTGCCCATGGATGGCCCTGCCCCAATTTTTACTGGGTTTTCCCCAGAGTTATTTTCATCCCCTGGGAAGTCCCGGAAATCTAAACAGGAAAGGAGGACAGATAAAAGATTAGGAACCAGGATTTAGGCAGCAAACCAGAGAGCTTTCCTGTTGGGAGGAGGCCCCGTCAGGGAAACCGCAAGGTAGCACAGACCGGTGGAGACCCAGAGATGGCCACAGCATGAGCTGAAGCACCCCAGGGAAGGAGAGGAGACCGATCCAATAGAATCAGGCCAGATCGGTCCTGCATGCGAGTGTTTTGGGCAGGACCAAGCCTCTGACCCACCGTATGCAAACGTGAGGGAGGAGGTAGTAGAGGTAAATGGTGTGCCAGTAGAAGGGAAAACTCAAGGCCCAGGATCATACTATATAATCAAACAGGATCTGTTGTACCGTGTAGTGCCAATACGGGGGGAAGTAGTAGAACAGCTCTTGGTTCCACGGAAGCACACAAGGGCCGTATTAGAGTTAGCTCACAGTCATCCATTTGGGGGACATTTAGGAGCAGATAAGACCCTGGATAGAGTCCTAAGGAGGTTCTACTAGCTGGAGGTATGGGGAAGAATGTAATTACAGACATGGCCCAGATGAGAGAACGAATAGCTCAAGTGACCCCCGTAGTACAAAAGCATTTGGAGAAAGCACAAGGGGCCCAGCAAACCTACTATAACCATCAGGAAAAACACGGAAATTTTAACCAGGAGAATGGGCGGTGGTACCAACAACAGAAAGCAAGTTCCTGGCCAGCTGGCGTGGACCCTATGAGATTGTGGAAGCTGTTGGGGAGGTGAATTATAAGGTGAAGCAGCCAGACAGCCAAAGAAGATCTACCACATCAACTTACTGAAACCGCAGCTCAATCGGGAGACGTACCTGGCCGTCCTGCAAACTCCACAAGGGCAGGTAAGGATATCCACCGAATTAACCCCGGAACAATGAACAGAGGTTGTCAAGATGATCCAGTGGAACCAAAGTGTGTTCTCCACAAAACCAGGCTGTATGACACTGATCCAACACCACATCGTCACCTATCCTGGAGAAAGGGTGATGATAAAACCATATTGCATACCAGAGGCAAAAAGAGAAGTAATTAGGGTGGAAGTAAGGAAGATGCTGGAACTTGGGATGATTGAGGAATCGCACAGCCAGTGGTCCATCCCTATTGTCTTGGTCCCCAAGCCTGACAGCACCTTGAGGTTTTGTAATGATTTCCGGAAGTTAAACAAGGTATCCCATTCAATGCCTACCCAATACCATGTATCGATGAGCTGGTGGATCACTTAAGCAAGGCCCAATACTTAACCACCTTGGCCTTGACAAAAGGCTACTGGCAGATCCCCCTGGCTGAGGATGCCAAGGAAAAAAAATGCTTTCTTTAAACCCGACGGCCTCTTCCAATATACCACCCTCCTTTTCGGGTTCCAAGGGGCCCCCGCGACTTTCCAACAATTGATGGACAAATTACTTCAACCCCATGCCAAGTATGATGCCACCTATTTAGACAATGTGGTAATCCATAGCCCTGACTGGGAGATGCACCTGGGGAAAGATGCTCTTAGACAGGCCAGCCTCACCACTAATCCATCCAAATGTGCAATAGTGTTAGCTGAGGCCAGATTCCTTGTAGTCGGAAGGGGCCTGGTGAAGTCCCACTGGAACAAAATGAAGGCAATACAGGAATGAATCCGCCCGAACCGCGAGAAGCAAATCAGAGTGTTCTTAGGGATAGAGGGATACTATCGCCGGTTCATCCCTCACTTCACCACGAGGGCAACACCTCTGATGGACCTAATAATAACTCGGGGCCCGGAGATAGTTAAGTGGACCAAGGTGGCAGAAGAAGCTTTCACAGACCTAAGGATGGCCCTTTGCAGTAATCCAGTGCTCAGAGCCCCAGATTTCAAGAAAGAATTCATCCTACAAACAGACGCCTCAGAGGTAGGACTTGGGGCCATCATTTCACAGATGGTGAGGGATGAGTATCACCCAATCCTTTACCTCATCCAGAAGCTCCTGCCCAGGGAGCAATGGTATGCCGTAGTAGAAAAGGAATAGGCATTCCTATTAAATGGGCCATGGAGATTTTACAGTACTACTTACTCGGGCGGCGGTTCACCCTTGTGACGGACCACGCCTCACTCCAATGGATGCACACAAACAAGGAGAGGAATGTACGAGTGACTAGATGGTTCCTATCTCTACAACCTTTCCACTTCCGGATACAGCATAGAGCTGGAAGCCAACATGGCATTGCAGACGGTCTGTCATGACAACACTGTCTCTCGTCCCAAGTAGCCCAACCCTGTGGTGTTGAGCAGGGGCCGGGGGATATGTGATAAAGCAGGGTCAGGGAGCAGTGGGAGAGTGGTAGAGGGGAATATATAAGACCTAGGCTAATTAAGGCATAGTTCCCTGTAGACTAGGGAGGGTTGCTACAGGTTAATTGGAGCACCTGTAATCACCTGCCAGGAACCAAATAAAAATCCCCTGCTTCAGGCAGACAGGATGTGCGAGGAAGGAAAGAGGACTGGAGTTTGGAGGTGTGTGGCTGACAATTGAAAGACCAGAGAACCGGAGGAAGGGAGAGCCTGCTCCAGCAGGGCAGGAAGACTCCCTCCCCCAGTGTCAAGAACCACGGGTAACCCTACCCAAGGGGGAAGAGGGGAAGAAACCTCCAGGGGTTGAGAGGGATTGGGGCTCAGAGTGAGGAGTAAACCCAGACCCCTTTCCTGCTTCCCTCCTTTACCACCTTCCCGGGCCACTAGCAGGGCCCTCAGTGCCCCAAGAGCAGGGGAAATGGGTGGCCCCCCTGCCAAGAAAAGCGTGGGACCCACCATACCAACATCAGCCATTTTGCCACAATACTGACAGGCAAGTGAGAAGTTATTAACTTTTTGTAATCCTGACACAAGTCAGGTGAGTAGGGCCAGGACCCCAATAATATCTGTGGCTCCATCACACCCTTCTAGAAAGTTCAGTTTGGCTAATGTATTAATGCTTACAGCAGTGTAACATAGTTGCTAAAAGCATATCTTTCCAAGGTCCCGCATGGTATGTCACCAGAGTTAATAGTATGGCAAATAGGAAGCAAAACATACGTGCCTCCCTTAAAATGAGGAGAAAGCCAGGTGATCGGAGGGATCCAAATCCTGAGAGAATATACCAGGAATATCTCCCATTTTTCTTATTTTAGGAAAATAGATTTTAACACTAATTGTTAAGCTTCAAATATAAAAATTCCTCAGATACCCCATGCAAAGTGGAATCTGGAATCTGTTGGTGAGCATCATAAATCAAATGTAATGAAAATTACAAATACGGGTAGACAGAGCTATGCAGATTTACACCAGCTGAAGATCTGGCCTGTACAATTCATGTGTTCACAGTTAAAGGTGTTCTTTTTCTCAGGTGACATTCAAGCTACATTTTCCTTTTATTCTCTCACCTGGAACATGTCACCTCCACACAAACCTCTATAGGCACTTTCACCTGAAGCTGGCCTTTATGAAGATGGATATTCATACTTGGCAAGCAACTCCAGCTCCTTTCAGAAATAGTCTCATCTTCTTTGTAAATGTCAGAAGAGGCCTACAAAACCAAACAGTTGCCAAACCCAGAATGTCTGCATGAATGTCACAATGATGCACGCTACATGCATACTGTATGTGTAGGTTGTGTATGTGTCAAATTCTGTCTTAAAGAAATGCTGTGTTTTAGAAACAGTTACCTGCGGCTGAGGGTAAAATCATATTTGTGCTCTGAATGGGTCAGTAGTTACTGGAGCTTGCCACCACTGGGAAGAATAAAAGCATGTTGCCTTACCTCTACTTCACTGTGCATTTCAATGTCTCTAATCACACTCTCTGATTATCCTTGTTTTAACCACGTATACTTCAATAATCAGCTCTCTTTATTTTATTTCAAGATACTGTAGAGTATTGATTGTTGTTGCTATTTACATTTACTTTGGTGATAATGATTAATTTCATACCCATCAAGAGATATCTTGGCTGGGGTTCATCATGTTTCCATGGCAGCAAGTTATTATTTCCAGGGGAATAAAGGGCCTGCTCTGTCACTCACTATCATGGATGAGGGTATACAATTAACCTCTGCCACCAGTATATCAGTTAAATTTGTAAATTTTCAGACAGCAATATATAGCTATAAAAGACGGGTTTTCTCCTGAAACCCTTACTTATTCATGGAGCCTTACTGACATCAATATCACATGAGCAACACTTCCTCATGGGCGTCAAGACTGCAGGTTTGTGCCTATTTCTAAATAATTCCCTCTCATGGTAATTGAATCCAGTAAAATAAAAAAAGTTATTACAGTCTCAGTTCTTTACTCCAAAAAACATTTTTTTGTGCCCCAGCTTCCTCCTCTCTCTGTGGGTCACGTGATTGCAAATTATTTTATTTAAGAACTCAAGTTGCCACCAGCAAAAAGAAAAGCTGTCAGATAGGGACATTTTAAATGAGTTATCTCAATCACTCCAGTTCCTCTGCATATAGAAACACATTCTGTTCTGAAAGCGGCTGTTTGGCTCACTCCATTCCCAGTTGCACTGACCCCTCAGTTCTGGGTGTACCACCCCCAGAAATGCCGATTCAGCAATAGCCCATTAGCCATTTTTACAGTTCTTATACATTCCTTCTGCAAAACCACTTTTCAGAGATGTAGCTGCTGGAAACAACCCTTCTTTGTCTGCAGGCATGAATAGGTAATTTGGGGTCAACATATACTGTATATCACAAGTTTTTTTAAAAGGGTTTTATCATTTATGTAGAAGAATTGTGTGAATGGTGTACATAATCATGTACAATGAAAGCTACATTTAACTCTTGAGGTAATTATACTCATTAATGGCCAAATTCTGCCTTAAAATATGCATACAGGTTGCCCATTAACTTTGCTGGAAGATATGCGCACATTTATTAAGCAGTTGACCTAAAAACATCATTTAATTTCTTCACCATGGGAAAATTATTTTAACAAAGGCAGATATTGAAAATCATCACATTCTCACCTCTAAATGATGGCTAAGAGATTAGCCTCCAACAAACCTTTCAACATTTAAAAAAATGTAAGAAACTTATTGTTTCCCTCCTTAGATTCGTGAAGTTTTGCTACTGAAAATCCATCTACCACATATTTTTGGAAATGGCTCAACAAGCCAAGTGTATCCTGGGTAATTAAAGGTCTAAAATTAGCCCAAGTAAAAATGCTTTACAGGGAGGACTGAACATTGGAATTCTTTTCACAACCTAGAATTGGGGAACAAGGACTCCACAGAGCCAGACCATGTGTTCTACTATAGGCTAATGAGCAATGCACAGGGTTCGGGACATGTGGATTTCCAGTCTGGCCAGGTCCACAACTACTCTATCAACTCCATAATGCTCCTACATGTGGCTTGTTCTGTGATCCACAGGGGATCCCAGAGTTCCTCTGTATGTAGTTTTTTACAGCCTTTGTGATCGTCCTCTGTGACCTCCCAGTGCAGTGGAAATGGGGCATTTCCATTGCATTTGAGGCTTTTAGAGTATGCAGAACGGTCTGGCCTTATGTGTGTTGCAGTTCCTTAAAGTATCTCAAATTATTCTCAGTCAGCTCCAGATTATCTTTGTATCCAAACTCCCCCACTTTGAAGGATCACATGTAAAATATGTGAATGCCACTTTGTGTCTATTAATTCAGTAGATAGGATTACCATACGTCCTCTTTTTCCCGGACATGTCTGGCTTTTCGGCACTCCAACCCCCGTCCGGGGGGAATTGCCAAAAAGCTGAACATGTCTGGGAAAATGGTGGCTCTGCTCCTCCCCTGACTCTTTGGCTCTGTTTAAGAGCCGAGCTGCCCGAGCGCTATTGGCTTC